>NC_031495.1:35213337-35235918 GCF_000237925.1 Schistosoma mansoni
AGGCCTCCTTAGCTAAAACTCTAGAATCTCGTACCATTGATGTATGCTGTGTCTTCGATACACGCATACAGGATCCCAGTGTGGTCATTCACTTGACCTCACCTCGCCAAAATGGACAGCCAACGAAGTACACTCTCCGTGTATCTGGCGACCCGTTGGCTAGTTCTCGTGGACTTGCAGGTGTAGGCATAGCACTAAGTACAAGGGCAGAACAGGCACTACTAGAATGGATCCCCGTTAACAGTCGCCTGTGTGCTGTCCGGCTAAATGGCTCCGTAAGAACTCGGAAGGATAGGAACACACGTCGTTGCCTTTTCGTCGTTTCTGCCTACGCTCCCACTGACTGCAGCCATGATGAAGTGAAAGATGACTTTTACAGAAAACTCTCTGAGCTTCTTCAGAAAGCTAAGCGCTCAGACATAGTAGTCGTAGCGGTTGACTTTAATGCCCAGGTAGGCAGCTTAAATCAAACAGAAAGACATTTAGGTGGGTGTTTTAGTATTCCAGCTCAACGAACCGATAATGGTGATCGTCTGTTGCAACTATGCTCAGACAATAGTTTATTTTTAGCAAGCACTAATTTTAAACATAAGGAGAGACATCGTCTAACATGGCGACCACCTGCACCAAACCAACGATGGACTCAAATAGACCATATTGTCATCAGTCATCGTTGGAGAGGCTCAATAGAAGATTGTCGCTCGTATTGGAATACTTGTTTAGACTCTGATCACGCTTTAATACGAGCACACATTTGTCTGCGCCTCAATGGACGCAGGAAAATTACACTAAGAAGACCCATTAGGATTGAACTGGAGGACGAAAAAGCCAAATGCGAATTCCAGAAACAACTGAGTTCACATCTAGGCAGTTCTGTAAACGAGACTGACCCAGATGCTGCTTGGAAAGACACACGAACAGCTGTGGAAACAGCAGTCACATCTATTAGTCATTTAAACCATAGGGCTCCAAAAAACCAGTGGATTTCCTCTAAGTCTATTTCACTGATGGATTCGCGTAAACTCATCCCATCAGGCTCTGAACACGACGAAGAGCGTAAACAAATTAGATCTAGGTTAACTAAAAGTCTAAGGAACGATCGTGAGCAGTGGTGGGCAACGAAAGCAAAAGAGATGGAAAAGGCAGCGGCTGTAGGCAACACCAGGCAACTATTCAGACTAATAAAAGAAACCGGAATTAAGAAGTCAAGTGTAAGTGAGACAATCTCCGAAAAAGACGGAACCCTTATCTGCTCTCAACCTAAACGTTTAGAACGATGGGCGGAACACTTTAAGGAGCAGTTTAGCTGGCCTTCAGCTACTACACAACTACCCACTATTCCCAAACAGTCTGAATGGAACATTGAAGTAGGCCCCCCGACCCTACTTGAAGTTCAAAAGGCTATAAGTAATCTGAAACGAGGAAAAGCAGCTGGTCCTGATGGATTGGCTCCAGAGGTCTTTAAATATGGTGGTCCAATTTTAGCGATTAGGTTGACTAATATTCTGGCTAAAATCTGGGAGACGGATGTAATCCCATCCGACTGGTCACAATCACTGATTGTCCCAATATATAAGAAGGGGTCAAAATCATCCTGCGATAACCATAGAGGGATCAGTCTGACTAACATAGCATCTAAAATACTAGCCTCAATAATTATCGGGCGCCTAACTAAGACTCGTGAACTGCAAACACGAGAAAATCAGGCTGGCTTCAGACCTGGTCGTGGCTGTATCGACCACATATTCACCATTCGTCAAGTTTTAGAGCACAGACACGCTTATCGGCGTCCGACAATGATAGTTTTTCTTGACTTGAAAGCAGCATTTGACTCTGTAGACCGAGAGGTTCTGTGGCAGTGTCTGTCATTGAAAGGTGTACCTGAGAAGTACATAAACCTTGTCAAGGCTCTTTACTCGAACACTATTAGTCGAGTAAGAGCTTATGGCGAACTGTCATATGATTTTACAACCTCAAGTGGTGTCCGTCAAGGCTGTCCACTATCCCCGTTTTTGTTTAACTTCATTATAGACCTGTTGCTGCAAATAACACTCTCTTCGACTGAATTTACAGGAATTGATCTTCTACCAGGGGGACCACTAAGCGACTTAGAATACGCAGATGACATAGTCCTGTTTGGTGAAGACGCTGGCAAAATGCAGAGTCTTCTGTTGGAACTCAGTAATAATGCCAGGATGTTTGGGATGCGTTTCTCCCCATCTAAATGTAAATTGTTACTCCAGGACTGGCCTGCGTCAACACCCGAACTAAGGATAGGGAGTGAAGTAGTCGAACGCGTCGACAACTTCACTTATCTTGGAAGTCTGATCAGCCCTAATGGGTTGGTGTCTGACGAAATCTCAGCACGGATTCAAAAAGCTCGTTTGGCTTTTGCCAACTTACGTCACCTATGGCGTAGACGAGATATCCGTCTATCAATTAAGGGACGAGTATACTGCGCATCAGTTCGTTCTGTTCTACTTTACGGCTGTGAAACATGGCCATTAAGAGTAGAAGATACTCGTAGGTTACTAGTATTTGACCACAGATGCCTTAGAAATATTGCTCGCATCTGCTGGGATAACCGGGTAAGTAATAGTGAGGTTAGACGCAGGGTATTAGGGAACGATGGTAAATCAGTTGATGAGGTGATGAATCTTCATCGACTGAGATGGTTGGGCCATGTGTTACGTATGCCTGAACACCGATTACCACGACGCGCTATGATGACTAGTATTGGGGACGGTTGGAAGAGAGTTAGGGGCGGCCAAACCAAAACATGGCATCAGTGCTTGAAGTCACTAACTTCTAGTCTGAGCCATGTTGGCAGATGCAGACTACCTGGTTGGGGTCCGCGTGACTATCGTAACCAATGGTTGGAGACTCTGTGTGACATGGCTCAGAATCGATCACAATGGCGTAGGTGTATACACTCTTTATCTTCCCTTAAACCTTGAGATTAAAATTGCTTCATATCTCTCTTCCTTCCTGTACTATATCCTTATATACAACCTTTCTTTATATACTACCACCACTAAAAATTAACTACTATAAATCCGGTGTTGATCTTGTTGTGCTAACGAGGTATGGCAACTTGGACCGATGCATATATGTGCCTGGTCCTACGTTGTAGCTGACTGATATATCGGTTAATAGTAGGTTTCATTTGTTATTTATTTGATAACTTTGAATTTAAATGAATTTTAATTTTATCGAAAAAAAATGTTTTCAACTTTTTTTAAACAATCCATTGATAATTGTCCTTGATACTTTTTTGTTTGAAATGATACAAGTTAAATTAGTTTTTAAGAGTGATAATTTTGACGATGATGATGATAATAATAATAATAGTAGGACGATAATATTGATTATCGATGTTACCAAGTAATAAGAGTAGATATAAATCATTATTAATCAGTATATTGTTCATTTGTTTAAATTAATTAATATGGATATTATCATTGTTGAAAACAGGGGAAATTAAATTTTCTTGTTGTTGTTTCATTTTATAGATAAAAGTAAATGATTAACATACAAATTGAAATGTTCACTTAAAGATAATTCAAATTATTTTGTTATATGCAAACAAGTTATTGAGAATTTAATTATGCGTTAATATGTTGAAACATTCAAGGGTTTTCTATTCAAGTGATTCGTCTAATGAATGATAAGTTTAATGAAAATGGAAAAAATAGAAAAATTGTACAAATGTAATCTTTACATAAGAATTCTCGTCTAAATTAGAGCGAATAGTTTCACAGTATTTGAGCGCCAAGTTGATGTAAGACATGAAAAAACTTGTACCAGATTCCCAGGCGAAACGTTGAATTTACTTCAAATTCATTCGCTGAGATTTTACAAATATATTATTCCTATTTAAATTTAGTCTTTGGTTTGTTTAAACTATTTGATATTATCATCAAAACAAAATGAAGATCTAATCAATTTGTAGTAAGGTTTTATAATAGACTAGGATAAATGAGGAAACCAAGATACACTGAATATATATTTCACTTTTGTTTATTTCTGTTTAACAGCAGGCATTCCTGAAATACATTTATAACTAGATAAAAGTGTTTTGTAACTTAATTTCAGTTTACGGTAAAAACAATTTTTTAATTAGGATCATTTTGGAAATTATTTTTAGATTTAGATTTATTGTAAATAAATAAACATTCTGAAACCCACCAATTTTTAGTAGTTGATTGGTTCCATTAATAGCTTAATTAAAACATCATTTTAACAGATTCCTCAAATGAATGGTAGAAATTAGGATTAACAAGCTCGTAGATAGAACTTAATTTAATGGTAAAACATTTTTAATATGATCATGGCTTTACTGTATATTCAATAACTCTGTAGTGAACGCACTCCTCCTGCCTAGTGTTTCACACCTTAACCGAAGAAATTAAAAAGTTCGAACTCAATAAAACAGGTCTATTCTTCATAAAATGATTAAAATGTAGTTAATGTAGTCAAAAATTGCTTGTTTTTTATATTTCAGTGTAATATTTCTAAGTTTATGTATAGCTGGTAGGACTTAACTAACTCAGAGGTTTAAATAGATTGATGTACTGAAAACAAATCAATTTTTATTTGTTACGAAATTCCTGGTCACCTAAACCTAAAAACCTATCCACCAATAACAACAACTACCTTCTGCTATACATAAACTATCAAGATACATTTTCCAGTGTACTTGTCTATACACTGAACAATTTATTTTTATAAATATAAGACAACGGTATTATTTCGAGTTGATTGTGATTGTCAACTGAACTTAATGTATTCATAAAATTATTTGTGTTTTATATCTTATCTTGTCATTTTATTTGTTTAAATCTGTATGATTCCCATCATCTGGTATTTATTCAAACGTTTATTCAAGGATTTAGACGTAATAAAATGACATTTTTAGTGAAAATTCCAAAGTAACTGTGATAAATTTCCATAGTTTTGATGATTTTATTCTTCAGTTGTTTTACAATCGATTTTAAACATGATTATAATTGGTAAGCAAAGATGGATAGTGGCTAGAAGTGAAATCCAGGACGCGCGTTTCGTCCTATTTGGGACTCGTCATCTGGATGTACCTGCATCTCAGACTTAATGTTCACTGTGGGACTCAAGCCCAGTACCTTTCGCTTCAAACGCCATCGGGTTATCCACTCGGCCACTGAGTCCTGATAGCCACTTGCTTGTGCAATGGGGTGAAGTTTAAATTCACTTAGTATTGTTTGTTTGAATCTTCCCATTAATGTTCTAGGACTGCAACTGGTCAGTCTCTAATTGGTATATGTGCATACTGCGCGTATTAACTCGATATAGCCTAAATTCACAAGCATGGTAAGCAAAGATGGATAGTGGCTTGCAGTGAAATCCAGGACGCGATGGCGTTTGAAGCGAACGGTACTGGTTTCGAGTCCCAGAGTGAACATCAACTCTGAGATGCAGGTACATTCAGCTGACGAGTCCCAAACGGGACGAAACGCGCGTCCTGGGTTCCACTTCTAGCCACTATCCATCTTTGCTTATCATGCTTGTGAATCAAGGCTATATGGAGGCAATACGCACAGTATGCACATATACCAATTAGAGACTGACCAGTTGCAGTCCTAGAACATCAATGGGAAGATTCAAACAAACAATACTGAGTGAATGATTATGATTGGTGTAAGATGGAAGCCTGTATATAGTATCTATAAATAATTCTAATAAACTAATCAGATGAAATAGTAAAATCATATTGAATGTTATTCACTGACCATCAGGTCAAGTTTGTTGATCAAAATAATCTACAAGAATCACGTATATTATAAGCACATTGAAAAATAGCTAAGTCTTTAATGTTGAGCTCTACCCAATATGTAATTCAAGAAAGCTTTGATATTTTCAAAGAATTCATTAATGGTTTATTACTTAAAGAAATGTCATATAAAATAACCGACTCAACGGTAAAAAAATACATAAATGCCAAAAGGAATCAATTTCTGATTCTTAGTTTAATAAAATAATATCCAACATGTCCAAAATGATTGTTAAAAATGAGAATCAATTTCAGCACATAAACAAGAATTAATCTGGACAGTGTAAAAGTGAAACACTTAACAGATCTTAAATTCAGAAATGGCCATAGTAATTGTAATGAATAATCAGCTGGAATACTTCAAATATAAAGATGAATAGAGTAATTGTACTATTTTATTTACTAAGTAGAATGTAATATATTGTAATACAGATGAGAGATAATACAACAATAGTTAAAAAGATAGTGTTTTGACATTAATTTCGCAAGTATAAAGAGCTGATAAATGGATTTTGGAACAGGAATGAAAAATCATTTGCGATCAGTTGAGTTATGTGTTAGATAAACCCCTGAACAAAAACTATGGTCAGGGTGTTAAAAACTATGTATTCACTAATTACGTACGAAAAGAAGTAGTGCAATAAAATGGATAGCATTGACTTCAGTTGTATATGGGAAAATTATATAACCACTGAGAATCTCACTGTTTCATAAGGGGAACACTGTTAAATGAAGGTTTGACAATCATTTGTAAAATTGATTATCGGTTTGGCACTATTAGCTTAATAGTATGGATAATACGCAATAATTAGCCGATCTGCTATTTGAAAGTTCACTTTAACAGAATTAATAATAATCGCATCATGAGTAATGCGTAACTAAAGTTCCACGGAATGACGAGCTATGTTTGTATTTAGTAAATAATGAAATGATAATTTGTAAACTACATAGATTTATTGCTCTTCGGAAATTTTTATTCATATACAAATTTCAAAAGCTACAAACATATACTCTCACCTTGTAACGTAAGCTTGTAAACGAATACTTAGTTTGATACAACGTTTATAAGTCTTAAAGCATCTGTTCTCTGTGTAGAAACCTAGCGTTAAACCAGTAGTTGCTGTCATGTTACATTATTCATTGAGTGAACTTTCAAATTTGCTAATATAATCCTGGGTAATTTGCAAAAAAAAACAGTCTGTTACAGTGTTTAGTTACTTTTCATGGGTAATAAATGATACATTCCAGATATTCTTCTAATTTCTTTGCTATCACAAAACATGTTGTGTTGCGATTGAATAATATAGCACAGATGCTTAAACTGTTTCGTAATAAAACTAGGATAAAAAGTAGTGTTAATCGATGAAATCTTTTTCTGAACTTAATGGCTAGTTTTCTCGGTGTAAACAGCACTGAAATGTTCGATAAGTATACGGTTAAAAAATTTATCAAAAAGCTTTTACCAATCAACCAAAAGTTAATTATACTGATCATTTTAATCTATCAATCACTTATCTAGGAAAGTTTAAATTTAGATGAGAGATAAAAACAGTTTACCTTGATTCACTTGTTCCAAAGGGTATCTTGCTCCACTGAGACAACCTGATTTTAGTGTCTGACTTTTATGACAAGGTAATGTACAATCATGTTGAGGGGAACGTAAACATTGTGATAAACTGAAATGTGATTCAGGAAGTATTTTCTTTAATTTATTTTTTCTTAAATCGTTTGATGTACCAAAATTAATGGGCCATTTTTTATTACAATGTGTAGAAGAAGTAGAAGAAAGTTGCGATTGTTGATTTTGTATTCGATTATGATGGGAATCATTAAAAGAATATGGGGACTCAGTTGCTCTTATTGTTTGTTGAGTTTTTGCGCTACGACATCGAACTATTACAAACAGAATGAAGATTAAAACGAGTGCGGCTAGTGTAGCTATTACCATAGCAATTAATATTAATAAATCAGAAGAAAGTAGTAGACCTCTGTGAGATTGATGCAACTGAGAACTCCATAAATTTGATACGTCATTGTTTATAGAATGTGATGATAATTTCAATGTCTCTTCTGTTTCATAATCATTCATTCCATTATTGTTATTATTGTTATTATTTTGATTATTAGCTGTATTGCTTTTTTGGTCATAAATTTTTAATCGAGATTTTTGTGGTCCATTTAACAAGGATGAAGAGACAAATGGTTTTTGAACAAAAATATCCAAAACAGATGATGAAGTTTTTGGTGGTACACCATGATCAGTTGCTTGTATATATAAACGAAACATTGAAGTTGTGATAGAATGCCACCTTTTAGCGTTAGACTGCTGACCATTATTATTATGACTATGAGTAGTATCATCATTGGATTCAACTGTCGAAGAATATGTTATTAATGGTTGAGCTAAATATAGCCATCCACTCTCTGAGTCCAGTTCAAATTGTCCACCTTCATTACCACTTAGTAAATTATATGTTACCTTTCCTCGCAGACCTTCATCAGGATCAGTAGCAATTAACTAAAAATCAAAATAAATTTTAAGTTATTAAATCTATTGATGTATAACACCGAAATTTATTATTATCCATATAGTCAATTTAAGAACAAAAGAATTTAAATAGTACTGGAATGGCTTATCGCCGTGAATCCAGTGAACTCAATGGTGACCTAATGGTTAAAGCCCTTCTAGTTCATGGACAACACTAAACTCAGTCATATGTTTTTTCAGTTTCTGCAGTTGGATAATATCAATATACATCAAATTAGAGCAAATTGTGTCCAATGGTGTACTTACTTGTACCAGGTAAGTGAATCCCACAATTGACCTATTTACACCGTCCAAAAGTTAGCCTATTTCAACTTTATATTTTTACGCGATGCAAGTCCATTCTTACAAAGTATTGTGAGATGGATATCAACGTTGCCATTGAGTGATTATTGTTTTACTTTATCACTTAGATCAAAGACACCAACCACTAATTCTTTAACTGTTACAAAGTATAAAGGTCCATGAATGCGCACTGTATAGAGGCCCTAAACTGAAAATGCCTGCCTATCGATTCCCAATTCTCTGTAGATCTCTAAACGAAAGATGGTCCAGGTCAAATACTGCATATTGCATATTCAGTCTAAGTATACCTGACGGACATACAGCTATATCCAAAAGTATAATATATTAAAGACATTCACATATGGCAATGTAGTTTTTGTATTGGTTGTTTGAATCTTCCCACTGATGTTTAGGACTGCAATTGATCAGTCTCTTCATTACTTTCAATCCTGATCATTAGTAATCTCTATTCGTTTACCTTAATATAAAACTCTATTTCTACTGCTATTGTGTTTCTTATTTAACAAATTATTGGATTTTCTCACATCCTGCTTTTGACAATAATATTCACCTGTAAAATACTATTGCGTTTTCTTAAATCTGCACTGGTTCATGTTTATATAAGCCTAGGCAAAATTTGCTTTACAAAAGAATCTGATAAAGTTTTACAAAAAATTTCAGTATTCAAATATATACATGTCCCAGGAAGCTGATAATAACTGAAAAATCCTTAAACAAATATAGGCTATTTCACTGAAATCATTAATTTCTAGTCCTTTTAATTAATTTTCATTGTACTTTTTAAACTTTCTATTCACTGGGGTATAATTAGTTTACAATGAAATGAATATGATGTACTGAAAATCGGTAGTTGTTAATTATTTATGCCCAATAATTATTTTCAAATGTATACAGATAAAATTGTATGAAATATATGTATTATTTAAATCTTTTGTAAATTAATTGATACGCATCAAATGTTTCAATAGTTTCTATTTCCTTTCTGCAGAAATTTAAGATTGAATTTGATCAATGTTTGTTGGAATACGAAATTCTTAAGCTGATACCTTGGAACTGCCTGTACTTACATCTTACTCCTGTTAACCTTCATGAAGGAGCATAAGTCGCCAACCAGAACTCCCCATCCAACCCTGTACTAGACAATCTTTCTCAGTTCTTTCCAGTTGCTATTCATTATTTTGATGTTTGCTTCCAATTCACGACTCAGTGTGTTCTTTATCTTTCTTCTTTTTTGTTTCCTTTCAGGATTTTAAGTTAGCGCTTGCTTCATCATAAAGTTTGGTGATTTCCGAAATGTATATCCTATCCACTTCCAACGTATTTTCCTAACTGCCTCAGCTGGAATTCAATTTGTTCTCTCGTGCAGCAGGCTGTTGCTGGTAGTATCCAGTCAACGGACATTTAGTATCTTGTGCAATTAATTGTTTATCAATACTTGTACATATTTGATGATGGTTGTGGTAGTTCTTAAAGTTTTAGCTCCGTACAGTAGAACTGTCTTGATGTTTCTTGAGATTCACACTTTGATACTGGTTGAGAGTTGTTTTGAGTTCCATATGCTTTTCAATTGTAGGAATGAGGTCTTGTATTGTCAATTTTCTCCTTTACATCTGCATCCAATCCTCCTTGTTCATCGATGATGCTGTCTAAGTACATGAAAGATTCCACATCTTTCAGAGCTTCTCCATGAAGTGTACCTGTAGTTACAGATATATTTACCTACTTAGTCTTAGGATGAAGAGCATTTCCTGGGTTTTACTGGTGGACACCATACAGAAAAAAAAAATATATATATATACTTATGCATACATGTGTCTTGTAGTATCGCTTGACATGTTAAGCCCATATACTTTATTCTAGCTACTGGCCAAGCCAATTCACCCATATATTATGAGTCATATTTTGATCTTGTTAATTATTCGCTTATTAACCTTGACTACTTATTTATATGAGCGTATGTGTATGCACACTTCGTATCTCATTCATCATATGTCTGTCATTTATTTTTGTCTGCCATTTATTTTTGTCTGCCATAAATACTGATTAACGCTTGCTTAAAATGAGTTGGCTTCCCCGCCATCTGCAATACGCATTATTTTTTTTTCGCTCTCGAGTTGGCTTCCTCGCCATCTCCAATGCATATCATTTATGTTTCGCTCGCTAACATTTGCTCATGTGCTTATAACCTTCTGGTCTGCATCGATTATCAATAGAAAGTGTAGTTGCCGCTTCCCTTTGCCTTCTGATATTATGCACCGTTAAGACTTGTACCATAACGGTTATCAGGGTGAACTATTAACGAAGCACGGCACTGCAACAGTCTATATATATGTAAGTCTACAGTCCTGAACTGAATGTACTAAATTAATCATTTTCAAATCCATGTGAGTTTTATTTAGCTTCGTCCACTTATTTCTACCCCCCCCCACCATATTATATACATATCATTGATTTAGATTTATTATCCAAAAATAATATTGACGTGATTATCTTAAAATAATAATCATTCTAATAACATTGATTAGAGTTAATGATTTAGCAGTCAACCGAGAGAAAAAAAACGATAATTTTTTTTTCCGGTTCAATAGGAAATAAACTTATGCTAAAATTGAAATTTTCATTTATTCTTCAAATCTATTTTGTTTTTTTTTTAGATTTTATTCTGATATCCCAATGTTAATAAAGACAATAAATGATTTTCATGTGTTGTAATGGCATAAATAGAGCAGTTGTTATTTTTGTAGTTATCGCTTGTATATTATTTTTTTAATTTATCTATTTGGGGGGCTATCTATTTAGCTTTACAAAAAACAATCGATTTTTATATAATCTCTCTTTTTCAGGTTTCTTCTCATTTAATCATCATAGTAATAATAATAATAATGATTATTTAGATTATAATAGCAGTAATAGATATTCGGGTCGGTGATTAAAGCTAGTGTTATTCTTTCCTTTTTATCAAATTATGCCCATACACACATTCAGATATCCGTATCATTATAAAGGAAATTATTATTATTATAAGTGCGTATGTATCTATTTGAATTTATTAGGCGGTTAAAACATGTGCTAACAATAAGATAGGGAGATAGAGAATAGAAGTTAAGAGAAATAAATTGAATAAAATATATATTTTTTTATGTAAAAAAATATCATTAAACCTTATATTTATGCTTGATTAACTATGAAACATAATTACCAATTGATTTATATTGTAAAACTTCATCACATATATGAAAGGAATTCTATGTTATATGTTGAAAAATAAAATCAACAGATTTGGCAATATATAATAAGTATGATCATGTTTGTTCAAGATTATTATTATTATTATTATCATTATTATCACATTGAGGAAATCACCCAACTGCGTCACAAGACAGGCCCTTTCATGGAATCCTGAAGGCCAAAGGAGAAGAGGAAGACCAAAGAATACTTTACGCCGAGAAATAAAGACAAACATGAGAAAAAAAGAACAAAAATTGGATAGAACTAGAAAGGAAGGCTTAGGACAGAGTGGGTTGGAGAATGCTGGTTTGCGACCTATGCTCCATTAGGAGTAACAAGAGTAAGTAAGTAAGTATCATAAAAATCAAAGTATTCATAAATCTAACAAAGTGAAATCACTTTTTTGTCGGTGGTTTTATTATTCAATTAATCAGTACATTATAAGTTTATATCTGACTCAACATTTTTTCTTGATTATTGAATTACTGGAAAGTAATTGGTGAAATTTAGTTTACATGTTTATTTTAAAAAAAAACCAATAAATCTAACAAAATATCGTGACAACTAGCAATATGAATACTTACTAAGCACATACATTTACATACATACATCTACACACCCATACAGGTGTGATTTAAATTGATCACAATCATTGGCTTCATTGTTTTAATGTAATTTTAAAACCATAAAGCAGAGAATATATCGATCTGTTTATTATTTATTTTTAAATTTCCTATTCCAAAAAGAAAAATTACGTTACTAATTTCAATGATTTATTTTCCTATATTTGCTATTATCATCATTGTTATGATGATAATGATGATGATCATTATCTTTATTGGGTTGGTGTTGATTAATTTATCTATTTATTTATTTATTTATCAAGTTTATAAATTAATTTTTCCTCTTTAGCTGTACTGTTCATACACATACACACTGGTGCTCTCTCTCACACATACATACACAGATGAACATGCAAATTATAGCTTATTCTATTGATTTACTCAAACATTCATCATCATGAAATGGGATTTTGCGAAATAATCTGATCATATATTTATATATATATATCCAGATAAATACTGGGTCAAAGTGATTTTTTGGGAAAACAAATTTTATTTGGAAAAAAAAACAAATTTCAGTAAAGTGTTTGTACATGTGTATGGGAAATATTAAAAAACGGGGAAATCATTTGTATTTTTTTAAAAATTCTAACGTTTAATCGCTTACTATATTCTACTTCATGATAAGTAATGAAATGAATTATAAAAAGTTAATGAATGAAGCATGTAGTGGTGGACATTGAAACATATATTTGATCTGGGATTCCGAAATAGAAATTATAGAAATATGAATTATATATGGATGAAATGATGAGTCAATTGAAGCTAGACCACCATGGAAAACCTGGAAGCACTGAGCCGGCATCCAACGGTGTTAATATCTAACTTTAACTAATCCACGAATATGAATTAATTCTAATTATTTCAGTTTCATGCAAAAATATTTTATTTTATGTCATCATGCTAATTTATAGAGTAAATCTAAGAATATTTATAATTGGATTTAGTCATTTTGTTACACCGTGATGGATAAATAAGATTAGTTTATTTGTAGTTTACATCATGGACTAATTCTAACTAAATAACAGGTATGGGTTAAACTGTAAAATTAAATAATTTTCAAAAATCTTTTCAATTAAAGATTATTTATTCGCACTTTTACAGTGTTGAAAAGACATCAAATAACATATAAACCAATTTGACAATTGCTTTTAATGACTGTTGGACTGTGGAACATCCAGTTATGAATTAAGTTGTTCTAATATTATAACCATGTTTGGTGCTAATTCGATCTCGATATAAGTAAAGTGAGGATCTTTCAAAACATTAGCAAATACTTAATTAGTATTGTTTGTTTGGATCTTCCCATTGATGTTTTTAGGACTGCAACTGGTAAGTCTCTAATTGGCATATGTGCATACTGTGCGTATTGCCTCCATATAGCCTAAATTCACAAGCATGGTAAGCAAAGATGGATAGTGGCTTGCAGTGGAATCCAGGACGCGCGTTTTGTTCTATTTGGGACTCGTCAGCTGAATGTACCTGCACCACAGAGCTGATGTTCACTCTGGGACTGGAACCCAGTACCTTTCTCTTCAAACGCCATCGCGTTATCCACTTGGCCACTGAGTCCTGATAGCCACCAGCTTGTGCAGTGGGGTGAAGTTGAAATTTACTTAGTATTGTTAGTTTGGATATATCAAGGTACTGTGTTCGAGTCCCAGAGTGAACATCAACTCCGAGATGCAGGTACATCCTGCTGACGAGTCCCAAATAGGACGGAACACGCGTCTTGGATTCCACCGCTAGCCACTATCTATCTTTGCTTACATTAGCGAATACTGTTTACTTATGCAAAATACGTTTAAAATATTAAAATAGCACTTTCATCTGTTCTGAAAATAAAAAATATACATCTTGGAAAAATCATCTTTAACAGAAATAGGATAGGGCTAATCTTAACAAAATACTGTGTATGCAGATGACCCTAATTGGTATAACTTACTCTAAATTTCAACGTGAGTGAATTGCTTTATTTATCAAAGTAATACCAAACCTTACACAATTACACTGGTTCATGAACTTCTAGATTACTCCTAACGGCTACCAACAAAGTTTGGATGCAAACACAAGCACTTATCATACTGGACAAATACTTAAGAGTTCAAAGGTATTAAATATATGAGGTACTCGGGTATACTGATCCCTAATTTACTAAGTGTCATTTAGATAGCACCGTAAGAAAAAAGCTACCAGACATTCTAGATTAAAAAGTTTTTTTCTGGGCCTTTAATCCTTAACAATACCGAATACTTTCTTTGCTACAAAGGTAGTATTATAAAACTAAATAACAGCATGTCATTTTTCCTGTCATGACAATAGGCTATTATTAGATTAATTTTATTTGTACGTTTCTTTTCTACCTTTGAATTTTATACAATTTATAAGAACTCTATTAGTTTTAGCAAGTTAACTTTGATAATGAAGTATGACGTAATTAATCAAGACATTATGACTTGCTCCAGCCATTACTTTAGAGTGATTTTAAGTTGTTACGTTACTTAACATACGCAAATAGCTTCTGCGAGTCTCACAGAGTTAGTATTTATGCTTTGATTTTTCAACATTCCATTTAAAACAAGTTGGTATATTGATATTGTTAACCACTGTTTGGTGTAACCTTAATCTACTTGTTTCAAGCTTATAACTTCACCGTCGTTACAAAAGTCTGGATTATATGAATGTCGGAGTATTTCAAATCAAATACTCATAACAGCCCAAACTGTTAATGATAACATTCACTACTCTAGTGCTACGTAATTATTCCTTTCACAGTCGAATTTACGAGTCGATCAAAGCTAGACCACCATTTAAAACCTGAATGAACTGGAAGGACGTTTCTTCATAGTACAGGATTCCTCTGAGGTGCTGAACCGCGATCTCGTTGGCAGGATTCGAACTCGGGACATTCTGTCTTGTGCGCGAACTCCTAACCTTTAGACCACTGAGCCAGCATTCAACCACGTTAATATCTAACTTCAGCCAATTCACTGAATCGCGCGACCATCTTCCATTTTCTTCGGTGAGTAACTGCTTCACACCCGACACAGTTGAACTTCACTGGTCACATTTCATGAATTCAACTGCAAAAACTCTCCAGTCTCCACGAATCCCCATACCATTAACTATTTTTTTTCATTACTTTCTTGTCAGGGTCGGAAACAAATTGTTGTAGCCATCCTAGACGTTTAATACACCATAACAATCAATGAACTGAATTACTTAGTGTTCTGAATTCTGTGACTCGGTTTAACAACGTCAATTGGATGGTTAGTTTGAAATTCAAATTATAAATAATAACTTTAATCTAGTTTAGTGTATAAAACAGTTTTTTATTTCAGCATTTACACTGGAGTGTTTTAAAATGCTACCTTGTAAGCTAGCAGTGTACAGAAAGTATGTTAAACACAAGTAGTTAATATTAATTTTACTGGCAAATAAGAAAAATCAAGAATGTTTATATTAAGTGACAAACATTGTTGGGAATTATTCCTAACAATTGACAACTGACCCTATTTAAAATAATAGATTGGTGTTAACCCGATTAATGTTATTTACCATCTTAAGTATAATTCACTATATATTTTAATAAGGTCAATGTACTTAAATTAAAAAGGAAGCTTAATAAAACATAGGTAAATCAAACACTAAATGATTTCACTTGATTTAATAGTATTGGTTGGATTGTTTTGACATATACATACATAAGTACTCACTAATCCATGAACATACAGAGGATTCAGCTAATACTTGACATATGAAGTCATAATTACAGAAATACTTAGTAATATAGTCTGTTTAAATTCTTGTTTTAGATTGAGGTCAAGAAGAAGATCTTAGTGTTTGTTACATTTATGTCGTAAATACTGATTCATCGGATAGCAAATGAATGTAAAGAAAGAAATATTAGACATAACATTCAGGTTGGCATTTTATATTGAATGTGAAAAAGGAACTTGATCATTTATATATAAAGTTGGAAAAATGCTATTTGATTTCAACGTACGAGCTAAATATGTCTATATCAATCACTTAAAGATTATTTGTTTTCTTTCGGCAAACTTTGTAGGTAAGCACCGATAAATATTAACAACCAGTGGTAAATAATAGGTGAAATTCTGTAGATTTTAGGTAAAACATTTGATTTTTCTGCTTCACTAGTAAGCTATTTCCTGATAAATAAATAATGCAGGTAGTGAACCTAAATATCTCCTGAGAGTTTGACAATAAAATTTGTTTTTAGTCAATAATTCTTCTGAGATTTATCATGTTTTCCTGTTAGAAAGAGTAGTAAATAAATGCCATTTTAATGATATAGGATAAGTTCAGAGACGATATGATTGTATTTTCAATCTAAAAAGAGAGACACCAACGTTTACGTAGCCTAATGTGAGATTAAATTCATGAAGTTGAAAATATTTTCTAAGGTATAGAGTGAAGAGAACATTTATCGATAGAAGGATGTTGATAATAGAATTATTTTGACAATAAATACACATACATCACTGTTTTAGCTTCACCGATATTCGTTCATTGGTAATATTAACCGAACCAAAAATTCCTGGAAAATTCTCCTAATTTTTCAATTGATCGTTTATTTAAAATAGAAATAAGCTAATAGTTTGCAATATACTAAGAGGTAACTGATCCAACTACTCCTGTGCATGAAGCATTACAGATGAACATGAATCAAGTGATTTCTTATTGTGCAAATTATTTGCAACAAAGAGCAGGAACCCTGATAACAATCATTTAGTTATACTATTATATTAAAAAAAAGTACATTTAATTCAAAGATAAATATGTTCGGTATTGTTTATGAACTTAAACCTACTATAACATTGGAAAAATAAAACATCTTTTCTATCATGGATATTAGTTTCAAATATATTGATTTTTACTGACAATTTACTTCAAATCTGATTGATTGAAACAACTAAATTAAAAAATAAACATTATGTTTAAGAGTGAGAATCTTCAATACGAACATCAAGACAGTCCTACTGTATGGAGATGGAACGTGGAGAACTACTACATCCATCGTCAAGAAGGTACGAGTATTTATAAACAGTTGTTTACTCAAAATACTCAACATTCATTGGCCGGATACTATCAGCAACAGTGTTTTATGAGAGAGGACAAACCAGCTTCCATCTGAAAAGGAAATTAGGAAAGGACGTTGGAATTGGATAGGACATACATTAAGGAAATCAAAAATGTGCATCATGACTCAATCCCTAACTTGGGATTCGGAATGGAAGTGGAAAAGAGGAAGACCAAAGAACACATTACGCCGGTAAGTAGAAGTAGATATGAAAAGGATGAATAACAACTGGAAGGAACTGGAAAGGTTTGCACAGGACAGGGTTAGATGGAGAATGCTGGTTGGCGGCCTATGCTCCTCCACTAGGGGTAAGAGGCGTAAGTATATTTAAAATTAGTGGAATATATTAATATTACAAGTAGATGTAAATTAAATACTTTTAAATTATCATAGTTGAAATCATGAGTCGATTGAAGCTAGGTCACCATGGAAAACCTGGAAGCACTGGACGGCCGTTTCGTCCTATTGTGGGACTCCTCAGCAGTGCGCATCCACGATTCTGAACTCGCGAGATTCGAACCCAGGACCTACCAGTCTCACTCCAGAGCACTTAACCGATAGACCACTGAGCCGGCATCAGGTGGTGTTCATGTCAAACTTCAACCAATCCACGATTTCGAGCAACCGTTCACCAATTGTCTTCAGTGAGTTGATATCTCTACAACAGACTTGGTTGAACTCCACTGGTCACTTATAAATTAAAACATCAATTCATTTTAAGTCAACATACTTTGAGTTTGGATCTTTATAGATATAACTTTTTGAAGTTGGGTCATATAAATCAATAAACCAATAAATTAATTTTCAATTGATCATTTGACATTATCAATTTATTATTACCACATAAAAAATGATTAAATTATCTGTAACCAATAAAATTAAATTTATTCAATTCTTAAGTGTATAGTAAAAGTGCATTAAAATTTCTAGGGATTTTACCTTAATAATGATTATTAGCCTTTAACTCATCGTTATTTTGTTTATTGATCAAGTGAATATGAAAATGATTTGGATAAGAGAAGTTTTAAATTTGATATTTTCTTATCATTTATAGAAAAAAAATTTTTACTCTCAAGTTTCAAACAAAAATAAACTTCAAGATCAAAAAATGTGTTTTTCTTTTTGGCATTACTATGACCTTTATTTGATAAAACAAAACAATGATTAGTGATAAAACAATTTACTATGATTTTAATAGTTGAATAACAAGTTTATTTATTTAAGCACATAAATAATGGTACGAAGGGGCACCAGATATATATGCGCCACACATGTTTCATTTGATTTGTGTGAGGGCTGTGATACTGCCCAGGTGCCCAAACTGAAGCAGGTGGCTTTCTTAGGGGGCCACTCCCGGAGCTTTCGACCTAAAGATCTGATCCACAAGATAGTAGGGCATCGTAAAGAGATGCAGTCCCATGGTAGCCGGTGACCAACGATTGATTCATACGCCATTTGTTCCATCAGGATACTAGAGCCCATGTGCACCACTGATTTGGAATCAGGGTTTTCCAACTCCCCTAGGTGTATGCGCCGTGTCCACCAACCCGGTTAAAGTGCCGGATATTCGCTTTTCGTCCTCTCCATTTCGTAAGCAACAGTAGTGCCACGAGAAAGCACTGAGTAGGACTTCCCTGACAGATGCTATATACGCGTGTCCATGTGAGAGCATTTCGAGAGGGAGAGCGGAATCTTCCGTACCAGGGAATTTGGAGGCAATAAAAAGTTAGTTTTTTTTCGATTAAGAGCGAAATTTAATTTTAAACAAAATGATCTAACAATATAAACTTTTTTTGGATATGATTATGAGTGATCAATTTAATTTTATTTGTTTCTTCTGATAGCTTAGTTTAATATTTTTGAATTTTTAAATATTGATGTAATATTTTAGTCATTGGCGTACAGTAAGATATTATGCACACAATGTGACACATTATGGTTTTTAACTCAATCCTGAGTTTCCAGTTTCATGAAGCCCCCCCCTAGTTCTCTACTGCTCTCTACGTTTCAATTTGTGTGATTTCGTGAGATAAATGACACATTATGAAACGACTTCATAAAACTAACATAGTAAGTAACATGACATTGAGTTAGTATTGTGATAATGTTGATCATTAATGTTTAAATTGCGATTTAATAGAAGCTATTACTCCAAATTAATTAAGGTAATATGACTGATTTCTTCAGCATAGTTTAAAGGTTACTAGCAGTAAAATCCAGGATGCTAGTTTCACTCAGTTCTGGACTCATCAGCTTGATAAACATCCACCCCACATTGAGAATCTAAACCAAAAACGTTAACTTTACGCACTCTGTCTACTTAGCTACTAAGTCCAAATAGTCATTGACTTGTTCAATATAATTAGTTTATCAGTTAATATATCTATAACCAATTAGAATAACATGAGCTAACGCTATTAAGTATAGAGTTTGAGTGATAACTTGAACTTAGAAGTAAATATATCAAAACAGTATTTAATAGTGTTTTTATTAATATAATTGTTATTTCACTAACAATTAGTGATAGAATGATTGTAATGAATTAAATTTGAAACGAAATAGTTCATGTTAGTATATTATTGATATATTGATATAGTTTAAAAAAGCAGTTCATAGAAATTATAAATTCATAAACAGTTGATGAAAAAAACTGATGATCAACTTAGGAACAGAGAGGATAACATTAATATTAAAAAATTTCATATCAATTAGGTATGTTATTGATCACAGTCTAAGGATCAAGTTATACAAGGATTCTTTTAAATTCCAGTTTTTAAAGGTAATGAAGAAGTTGATGACTGTTGAACATGTACCAAAAAAGTATTGGTTAGCTTCAATGACCTTGTCATTTTTAAGTCACCCACTGTCAGATAATAATAAATATAGCAATCTCTGTGGTTAGTTCAAACAAAGTAAACAGTAATTTCCATAATATATATCATGGATATATTTGTGATGGTCGGTAAAGCTAATTGAAAACCAGTTTACCAAATGTTTTACACATGTACATACATATAATTCTTTAGTTTAACAGCTCTAAACTAAAAATACATTTAAACTTGTTGAAACTAATTTGAAAATCTTAATGTTATAAGTTCAGCAAGTAGAAATTTGGAAGAAAACACTTAATGTTAGGGTTGGGCTTAATTACTCTAAATATTGCATTCGGACATTCTCGGAATAATAATAATGATTCAATATTATAAATTTTGTTACGGCAAAAAATCCTTAGCTTCAATTCTACAACACTTCATCAAATATCATTTTAACATATAACCACACTGTAATTATTCAAAGCTGTTAGTATCTATCACCTGTATTCTATTATGAAGAAATTTGTCTGGTTTATTTGCAACAACTGTTTTTTTCTGTTTCACTGAAATCATGAAGTGATCTAATTTAGGCAACTACTGAAAACCTAGAAGCCATAAACTGCCGTTTCAATCTAGTACTGGACTCCTAAGCACTACCCACCAACGACAGCGCATCAGGGAATCAAACCTAGGAACGTCGGTCTGACATACGTATGTTTAACCTCTTTAATACTGAGTCGCCATCCTATGGTGTTAATTTCCAACTTTAATTCTTTTTATATCATTTGTCTGTCCTTCTTTTCTCGAAAAAATAGATAAAAAGATTAGTGTGTCAAGAACCACAGTACTTCTGTTAGAGTTTCCCAGTATTAGGTATCACAACAATCCTTAACTCCTTTATAATATATCATGAGTACATAAGATTAGCATTCATAATTGTTCAGTTCAAACAAGTAGTAGTTTATATTATATTATTTGCACAGTTGAAAAAAAGTACGTATCCCAAACATTTGAGCATTCTGTCAATAAATTAAAAATGATTTATATTGTTTTTGTCAAATAAAGAGGCTCATATATTTGTAAAATCATCTTAATTGATTTGTTCTGGAATATTATGTTTACCTACTGGCTACATTTTACTAATTATTGTATTTTCTTTCTAATCTATTAAATAGCATGTGGAACCTTTAGGGTAATGGGAAAATATTTATCGGGGAAAAAATTAATTTAACGACATATGTACAGATAAAGTGTTATCTGAATACAATAAGTAAACAAATGATTCACTTCTGGTAAATATTTGTCTTAACAGATGTTTCTTGCTTTCGAAAACGTTCTTGTTAAAGCATAGAAAACATAAGTCATCAATATATACACTGAAAATTAGTTTGTTTTACTCCATAAAATATCTACCGTTGAATGTACACTTGTCCCATGAATAATGCTACTGTTATTACTACTTATGATGAAAATCAGTAGATAATTTCAAGATTTATTTAAAAGTGTAAATATGTTTGCTCTATGCGTGTAACAAGTTTCATTATATTTTAATGCTACACTAATCGGTTTCTTATCAAAGTTATTGTGTATATGTAGTGAATGATAGACAAATGTCTGTTCTAAATAATGTTCTTATAAAGGAATTTTCTCTTGATTGTTTTTTATATTTCCTTTCTTGTTTTTTTTATATTTCTTTTGAATAAAAGTTAAGTAGAACCTTTACATCTTAACAAAATTGACTGATGATGAGTCTCATGATTTCTATTTCAAATTAATTTTGTTTGCCTTTCCTGTATGTATCTTCAGATGAAGTGAGAAGAACTTGATTAACAAAAATAAAAGAAATCCATTTCATTTTTCAATATTTTCTTTAGTTCTAAATAAACTAACATTACAAAGAGTAATATATTTATAAACAAAGTATATAAGAACTTTCATCTAAATTAGAGCGAATAGTTTCATAGTATTTGGGCGCCGAGTTGGTGTAAGACATTAAATAGGAAATAATATATTTGTAAAATCTCAGCGAATGAATTTGAAGTAAATCCAACGTTTCGTCTGGCAATCTGGTCCAGGAAATATATTTCCTTGAAAAAGCTTGGACCAGATTTCCAGGCGAAACATTGAATTTATTTCAAATTCATTCGCTGAGATTT
>NC_031495.1:35236118-35241663 GCF_000237925.1 Schistosoma mansoni
GATTATTTCAATTCATTCGCTGAGATTTTACAAATATATTATTTCTATTTATTGTTTGTAAACAAAGGTTTGACATGCTTCAGTTAATTAAATTGAGATAGATTTTCGGTAGGAAACAAAAAAATAATCATATCTAAATGTGTTAGAGACATCACATTTATATTTACTACCGTATTTTCAGAATGTACCGATAATAGATGAAGGATTACGGAAAACAGGCAGAATTTTTCATCACTTTTGTCATAGTTTATAACTTCGTAGAAATATGAGCTCACGACTATATAAAGAGAAACAAATCTATGATTTAAAGGTTTCATAGTAACCATTACAAATTTAATATACTGATTTAGAATTCACTAGTTCATATTGTTAGCTGAAGTCAGTTTAGAACATGGTGACAATAACATTTGATGGTATAAATATATGACATTAACTTATGACATGAATAACTCAGTGAGTTTTGACTTTTTAAAAGAATGTTAAGTTGTTTCGTCTCGAAATCTATTTGTGTAAGTATATGATCATGATTAATTTAAATGATTCTTTTTACTACTTTTTGCTACAATCAAATTTTTCTCTTACAATTATATAATTTAAATTCTAATTCTGATATTTAGACGAAATAAGTATTACCTATGAAACACTAGATGAACTAGTCTACCACTGTAGGTTTCATTAATTATCGATATGATCATTTGCATCATCTAGTATTTTGGTAAATTGTTAAATCAATCTACTGTTGGTGCATCCTGTGTGAACTGCCTCGATATTGCCTCAAGTCACAAGCTTTATAAGCAAAGATGGATAGTGGCTAGCAGTGAAGTCCAGGATGCGCGTTCCGTCTTATTCGGGACTTGTCAGGTGGATGTACCTGCATCTCGGAGTTGATGTTCACTCTGGGACTCGAACCCAGTCCTATCCAACAATTGGAAGATACAGGTAAACAATATCATATTGAACAAGCAGGTGGCTATCAGGACTCAAAAGATAAGTGGATAACACGATGGCGCTTGAAGCGAACGGTAATGGATCGGAGTCCCAGATTGAACATCAAATCTGAGATGCAGGTACATCCACCTGACGAGTCCCGAATAAGACGGAACGCGTGTCCTGGATTCCACTGCTAGCCACTATCCATCTTTTTTAATAAATAATGTTCATTTTAATTTAATAAATTAAATTCTTCAACCTAACATTGACAATTTTTTTAATAACTCATTCCCATAATAGAAAGTAAGATTGAATTAATCATCTACTCTAATCATCATAATAAATAAAATATTACAACTTACACTAACATTTTTAAATAAAACAAAGTTTATATATGTAGTACATTTGTTTTATTTTTTTAACTAACTAATATCCTTCTAATCTAGGTATCATATTATAGATCTCATTATGAATATGTTTTGTTATGTACTCAGTAAACGATGAGAAAGAAATGTGATGGCCTATTATACTGTGTAAACCACTTAATGCTCATGCAGTTGTTTTGTATTCACTTCTGTTTTATAACTTATAACGGCTTGTTAGAATTTCGTCTTTCTAAAAATGACCGAAGTTGATACTGTTTCATTTTTATAACCAATAGTCGTTTTTATTTAACATTTATACAAATAAAACAATGAAAGGATTTTTAAAATTACCTTAAGATTTTCTATTATTTTTGGCTGAATAATTAAATGAATAACATTTAGAAAAAAAAAGAAAAGAAGAAAATAAAATTAAACAAATCATTTTGTAATTTTTACCTTTAGAAAAACAAAACCCAAAACTGAAGAAGAAGAAGAAGAAAAAAAGAGAAAAGGAAGTGATAATTTCGCTCTGATGATTTTATCCATTAAGATGATGATGATGATCATGATGATGGTGAAAAATTTTCACCAAATCAAATAAATACAATATTATGCTTAAAAAAAAGATTTCTACCAAGTATTATGTGTGAAGTGATATGAACACTTGAATAATAAAAAAAATTTCTTTGAAACAATTATCAACTGACTAAATTATCAATAGTAATTTAGTAGAAAATTAATTTTAAGAATTTCCATCAATTTTTTTTATTTTATTTTTTTGATGATGAACTATGGAGAGAATAAATATGATAAATCAAGTTAAATAATGAAAATGATCATATTCAGGAAAGAAAAATGTACGAAAATTAAAACAAACAAATAATATTAAATAAGAATAATATATTTGTAAAATCTCAGCGAATGAATTTGAAGTAAATCCAACATCTCGCCTGGTAATCTGGCAAACAAACAATATGTTTTGTTTTCTCCAATAAAACAAAAAAAATCTATAAAGGTGTAAACTGATGTATTGGTCTGAAAAAAATTTTTTCTCTTCTTATCTTATCTCTTAATCTATTTCACTACTCTTATTTTATTTTAATACTATCTTTTTCGTTTTGTTGTAAAAATAAAAAAATTAACTTCTACAATTAAAATATAAAATAATAAATTAAATTAAAAAAATTATTTTCAATTATATTTGTAAAATAAATTTTATTTATATTTTTTATAAAAAAATTTAAAAAAAGATTTTATTTCATTTTTTTTTACAAAATTCACATTCATGTTTAAATATCATGCTTAAATGCATAATTTCATTTAAATAGAATGTATATATATACATATTTATGATTATTATTTTTTTAAAGCCACACATTTCTATTCCTCAATATTTCTTCAAATGAAAAGAATGTAAAAATGATGAGTGTAAGATGTTTGAGAGTGGAACAAGAGCGGGGGAGAGGGCAACATTTTTCTTTATTTTACCAGGAAACATATAAATTAGAATGAATATTTTAGTGTCTTTTTTGACATCGCTAAAAATAGTGTTTTTTTTTCAAATCATAGACTATGATAAAATCTATGGTTGTAACTGAACTAGTCAGCATGTAAGTATGTGTTAATCAGATGAGGTTAAGATAAGCAAGAGAAAAAAAACAGTTATACAAAATTTGCTTATATTTTTTATGTGTGTTAGATTGATGGTGAAAAAAAAATGAAGAAAAAGCAGATTCTAATCTAATTTACTTTTGTGTATTATTAAATAATGTAATTTAAATGTATCAATTGTCCTTAATTGAATATTGGACATTTTTTATTTTGTAGATTCAATAATTTAATTGATATATATATATATATATATATATATATATATATACGTTCACGTATACAAGCGTTTGGAAGTGGTTGGAAGTATCAAAAGTATCAATGATTTGATACTTTTATAGTTCTTTTTTTTCATGTTATTATAGTAATATCACTACACCGTATGATTTCGTTATTATTATACTATAAAGAAATATCATATTCGTGTTATTTACATAGTATCAATAAGCAAATAGAATGCATATGTAAAGTGTATATATATTCAGTTGAATGTTTACCTATTAGGTGGTCAAAACAAATCAACATAGTAAACAAACAGAAAAATAAAGTATTCTTCAAATATTTTAAAGCTAGATATATCAAATTTGTATGTTGATATTTCATTATGTAAAAGATATACCAGTTGGTGAAACATTATAAAACAATTACTCGACAAGTTTTATTATTAGGCCAGATTATTTATAGAAAAGTTTAACTATCAATCGTTATATAAAGCGCTGACAAATAGAGAAAAGTAGAGAGTCTGTTTTAATATTTTTCTCAGGGAAACAAGTTTCCTCGTGGACGTACTAGTAATCAACAAAGTATAAATGTGTACAGTTTTTTAAAAAGAACTCAGTAATTTAGTTGCCTTCTCCAGTGATCACCTTGAATAAATAATTTTGAATAGCTTTTCGTCTATTTAACCATATAAACATTTGAACACAACTCTTATGGAATACGAATAGCAAACATCAGATAATACTGTTCTTCTGGTTTTAATGAGCCAGTCTTCACATTAAAAGTAACGTATCTACTGTTTGATAGAGATAACAAATATAAAAATCTACACCATAAAGTATCCTATTTAGCAAAAGGAAAAGAATGGTTTTCAGGAATCACGGCTAGACTAAGGAAAACATACCTTTTATAAATGGAGTTTATTAGAGATTAATTTACTTTTTACTGTCCAACGTATCTTGAAACTAGTTAAACACATTTTCTTTGACTAATTTTACAACATGGTACTTCAAAGTAGGCAAATCAAATGGCTTTAATATTAATACTGAAGTGAGGTAGCAAACTGGTGTTTAAGCTTAGGTTGCAAGATTTAAAGGGAAAAAAGTTTAATTACAATGAAAAAAGAAGACTACTTATACAGCTTTTCATTGAATACAAGTGATATTTTTCAAAATTGTATCTAAAGGTTCATTTTACTTTAGTGAATGTTTTGTTACAAGCTGACAAGTAACTTATTTAAAAGGTATACTAATTATTCTTGAAGATTCGATCGCATTTATTTGTCAGCAAAAAATAATACAGGAAAATGAAAATAACGAATCGATGTAATTGATTGGATGGAGAATGTTGTTAGGCGGCCTATGCTCCTCCACGAGGGGTATCAGCGTTAGTAAGTAATTGCAACTGAAAGTTGATATTTAATACAGATAGTTACAGAATGTCAACCAAATTTAAAGACGTGGTCGGATTGATAATATCATGTTGCTACTAACTATGGTTAACAACGTCAATAACATGATATCTCAAAAAGGTACGTATTTGTATAATATTTTACCGATTCGGTATAGAAGCCTAATCCAGATTTTGAGATCAGCAGTTTGTCATTTATTCAACCGACTCATGTGTTACAACCTTAGGACTGTTTAAATACTCAATAATCAACATTTCAGAAAGTAATAAGGGATCATTATCTGGCGAAAATAAGTTCGAATCTCGCGCGAGCGGGTTCGTGGGTGCGCACTGCTGAGGAGTCCCATAATAGGACGAAACGGCCGTCTAGTGTTTCCAGGTTATCCATGGTGGTCTAGCTTCAATTGACTCATGCTTTAAACTATGAAAAATACTAAATCTCCACAAAACCCCCTCTGATAATTACGTTATATTCGCATACTATTTAACTTATTATTATTATTAGTAGTAGTAATGTCTTTAAATAACGAAACAATCGATCTTTCACAGTCATCATCCGTGGGAGTTATTAATGTTACTATTCCCTCTTTTAATGTTACTGATCCTCAACTCTGGTTTATTAGACTTGAAAATTACTTCGTAGCCAATCATGTTATTTTACAGCGACATAAGTTCGGCTATGCAAGCTCACTACTTCCAGATGAAGTAGCAGTAAAGGTACGAGAGGTTCTAACTAAGCCGGATGCAGTAAATCCGTATGGCGTATTGAAACAGGCCGTAATAAAAGCTCTCTCGTTAAACGACCGGCAAGCTGTCGAGCAATTGCTCAGTGAAGTGCAAATCGGAGATAGAACGCCTTCGCAGTTAAAAACACATATGAGCAACGTAATCGTAGACAGAAATGTTGATAAAAATATATTTTACCAGTTATGGTTGCGACGACTCTCACCGAACGTACAGCAGATCCTCGCTGTTGGAGATAGCGATGTAGACATAGACAACATCGCTAAAAT
>NC_031495.1:35241863-35266103 GCF_000237925.1 Schistosoma mansoni
TAGCCACTTGCTTGTGCAATGGGAAGTTTAAATTCGCTTAGTATTGTTTGTTTGAATCTTTCCATTGATGTTTAGGACTGCAACTGGTCAGTCTCCATCTTTGCTTACAATGCTTGTGAATTAAGGCTATATCGAGGCAATATGCCAATTAGAGACTTACCAGTTGCAGTCCTAAAAACATCAATGAGAAGATTCAAACAAACAATACTAAGTGAATAAAAATAATCATTGTATAATTATTAAGATTATAGTGTTGGGATATTTAATATTCTTTTAATGTTCAAATTAGCCTTATTTAATGTAAAAAATGAAGCCATTAAATTTCTAACATTAACAAGATAAATAGTCAATCAGAAAAGTTTCATTCAAACATATTCGACCGTTTCAAGGGATACCTATGTAGGTTCATAAATGTATGAGTCAATTTATGATAGAATGATATACAGTTTGTTAAATATAAAACTAACTTTGCATGTTCCATTATGAAGTGAAGAATCTCTGGATATTTAGATAAACTCAATAAATATTTTTTTAAATTGTTCAATATTTTGCTACAGTAAACAAGCATAGATTTGAGATTCTTATCAAAAAATAATTGTTATATCGTGTGCATGCGCGTGCCCTTCTTATATATGACGTGACGATCCCCGTCAATCAGAGAGGAGTGAATTATCGATCAGAGCAATGATACACGGAAAACCGTATGGGCAGTCTTGAGTACTTATCAGTCCTGCTATCTGTATAGCCCAGCCATTTAAGTCCAGAACACCAATAACAGCCTAGGCAATATGAATCATTATTCAAAAACTTACTGAGTTTATATCCCAAACAGACTGACCACATAGTATCAATAAAATAGAAAATAACATTTGTACAAGATTTAGCCAGATGTGGCTGTAAATGTGGGAGGCAGCAATCAATACACTAGAGATAACTCAAGAGTGGTAAATCGTATAATAATAGTCCATGGATCAAAATGAAGCTTATAATAAGAGGGACACGAATATGGATAGTTTAGTTACTTAACAGTTATACAATAGGAAATATACTTATCACATTGGTCCATATATAGTTCTCAAAGTTACCATTCATAAGTCTCCACGGGATATATTACAGAATATATATTGAATTTTTATATATTAGAAATATAAAGCCAATCTCAAATATTGATTAATTTTCAATGTTAACAACTGTTAATATATAGATAGCATTCTTAGAAAATCTTTTTAGATCTTAGTTTTCATGTGCAATGTTTTCAAGAACGATATTTAGTATACAGCTGACTAATAATATACAGATTATGTATTTCTTATTTCTAACAATCAACATAATTTGTTATTCACTGTATCCATTTAACATCAGGTCATAATTTTATGTGTTTATTTGTTTTCTTATAAAATCCATTTGTATTTACTGATTCGATAACATATGTTGGCGACAATTTTTCTATTATCAGAACGAATAACATCGGTAACAATACCAATACAAACACAGTTTTTATTTATTCTTGACCATTTATTCAGTTTTTTTTTAGCTTGGTATGAATTATTGATTAAATCATATACATATTTATTCTGCCAAAAAGTATTATTTTTCTAACTAATCCTGTCTGTTTTCCCAAAGGTATCTAAAATAGGTTTTCGATTTTGGGTAAAGTACAGATTAAGAAAACTTTTCAAAAATAATTCATTTGTTGAAGCTAACTGTACGAATTCGGGGGGGGATATTCATTAACGACTAAAAAATATAAGCCATGCTTTAACACTCATTGAACAGTATTATATGCATAATAAAAAGGTATTTTGTTTTCATTATGTCAGCAACGCTTTCGAAATTAATGTAGGTAGGAGAAAGAATTAAGAATTTCGTTTAAATCATCACTCAATACAAAATCCTTGAATATCTGTGAAGTGGAACATGGATTCGCCATGTACTTCTTCACATGAAACCGCCTAATTAATCCTTCTTGTTTTTAACTTCAACATGACATATATATACCAAATTGTAATCCCTTTTATTTTTTTGATGAACGTATCTTAAAAATGACTACAGGTTGAGCAGTTTCGCCATATTGTCACTAACATGTTATTGAAAAATTAGTGATCACTTATTGCTTTTTAAATGTAAAACATCATTCTGTACTAAATAAGTAATCAATTTAAAAGTTTCATCCATTTAAATTAAATATTTATCCCTTATACCTAAAGATATTCTTTCGTGTTGAAACAGACAATATAGATGTTTGTAGATTTATAAATCCCCTGGCTTTGACTATGTGACTTTGATCATAGAGAGGTAAGTCATTTAGAAAAGTGAAACTTGTGAGCCAGAAATAAAGCGTTTCAAAAAAGCTGTTTATGTCATTTCCAACAAAATGTCAAAATAGTAAAATACACATTTCTTTTTTTTACGTATCTATTAAAAAACGATGACAATAGAGGAACAGCTATATATTTATTATGTAGCTCATTAAGGTTGACATGGTGTGTTAAAACGATTATTAAAAATATTATAGAGATTTTTACGGTTTAAACCATGGGCAACAAATAACATAATAGGCATTCAAAATGTCAGTAAACAGGTAAATTTATATCTTTGAATAATTCAGTAGGAATTAATAAAACTAAGGATCAAATATTTTAACACCTAGTAAAACTTCAAGCACTGCTTTTAAAATCGAATTAGAGAGTTAGTTTTTGAAAATACCGGTACCCGTTTGAAATAGTCGCGAAATTTTACTTTCTATGTTAATGAATCCACTATTTCCGAAAATGATGAAAGAACACAATCGAGGGATATATAAAAAACAATGGAAATAAGTAAATCATGAATAAGCCTTTTGTACTGTCACCCTTTTAAAGACCTCTGGTTTTTTTGATCGTGTATGAAGGGTTCATTACTGGTAAGAGCAAACATTAAAACTTACACAATGGGAATTGAAACTCACCTAAATCAACCATAGAGTAGTATACAAATTGCATTGTCTAGTTCTTAATTCTGATCTAACTCTGTTGACCAAGTCCCAACATTTTCTCGTTTCTATGTGGTTTTGGATAGCAGTACCCCTTATGAACCGTTAAGTATTTCAAGGTTTATAGTATAAAGTACTTGTATTATTTTTAACGATATTTACTGTCTTCAAAAAAGTAAATCCTTACCATCTAGAAAACTGATGCTTACAATGATATTCGAACTCATTAGTGAAATCAGTGACTCTTCGAAATGTTTAATGTCAACTCTATTGGTTCTAACACAATATATACTATATTCCTATGATTTCATTAACTTATGGGAAATAAAAACATGAATGATTAATGTGCACTTCATAAAAATTATTTATAAAATTAACTTTCTATCAAGATTTATTGAATGAGACAAATTTAACCTTGAAAAACTTTATGTACTTCCTAAAGATAATAAAATAGTATTTTAAACTTTAGCAAAAATCTGTACCACAAGGATGAGTCAAATAATTTACTTACAATAATGTTTATTTTTAAAATATTCAGATTATTATTAAGATTAACCTTCTTTTTCTACGTGTCAGTATTTAAACACTTACGAACAGATGTATACACGTTAAGTAAATAAATGAATATCCACAGTAAGTATTTATAATAAACTATATCCAATCATTTCATAGTATTCATTACAAATTCAATTCAATTAAATAAACAATTAAAAATAAATATAAATAAAAAATCAATATGTTATTTAGTCTTCTAGTTGATTTAAATGAGAGAAAACTTTTATAATGGAAAAGAAAAGGTTGTATACATGAACTTGTCACATCATTATCTGATTATATTGGTAATTTTATATCATTGAACTGACTTGAAAAAATTATTTTTATATAATTAAAATTTTATTATTATTTAACATATAAAAATTTTTTTTCAATAATTAATATGATTTTAAAACAGATGAATTTCATTTAATTAGAAAGAGTTTTGTGGAGATTTCAATATTTTCATAGTTGAAATCATGAGTCAATTGAAGCTAGACCACTATTGAAAACCTGGATACACTTAAAGGCCGTTTCGTCCTATTGTGGGACTCTTCAGCAGTGCGCATCCACAATGCTGTCTCGCGAGATTCGAACCCAGGACCTATCAGTCTCGCGAGTCAGCGCTTAACCTCTAGACCACAGAGGTGGCATCCAACGGTGTGAATGTCTAAATTCAATCGATCCACGAAATTGAGCGACACATCCACCATTGTCTTCAGTGAGTTACTATCTCACAATAGACCTGGTTGAACTCCACTGGTCACTGCTTCCTACTAGAACTCCAGGAAATATCTCTTGAAGCCAGTCACTAGTATGCATATGTTGACTCATAATCTCAACAATTAAAATTACTATAGATCCATAAAAGCCCCTTCTGATATTAAAGAATACTTAGTTAATTTATTTGTTTTGATTAAAATTATTAGAATTTTAGTAATTGTACTATTAATTACTATTAAATATTGGATTATTTATGAAATTATTTTTTCGATATTTTAATTTGATTGGTATTTTTTTAAAAATAAGAAAACAAAAACGTGAATTTTTCATAAATTACGTCATCTTTTTTTTCTAATATTATTTTATTTCCTGAATTTTTAAAGTATTAATATGAGTTTTTATTTCATGTCACATGGAGGATTGTTTTCAAGCATATATATATTGCCCCAAATTATTTCATAGTCGTTATATAGATTATTGGACAAATTGAATATTTTTTTACGATAGGATAAAGAAGAGCTTTTGAACATATGATTGTCAACTGATGAAAATATGCTAAACAGTCAGTAGAAAAACAATAGTGTTAGATTAATATTACAAAGTCTAATAGATTTAGTACTCCAATTTCAATAAATATGGTATCATGATACTGTGGTGTGGGCTACTTATGTCCACATAAGTAGTATATAGTGATGGTCAGACATAGAATGTATTTTGGCAGAAAACCGATAAGGAAAGAACTGAAATGAAGCGCAATTGGTAGGAAAATGCATGAACAATGAAATCAGTGAAGATGGACTGATATCTACAGAAGGAACAGTGGAGATTGAGATAATTGGTTGTTATTTTGCAAATTAACTGTTTGCTGTATGGTTATCTGATTTTAGTGAGATAGTTTGTAATTTGTGCTTAAATACATTCGATTGTCTCCAGTCGTGTTCTTGTTCACTACAATACCAACATTAGTTACAGATGAAAACGCTTTACGTTTGTAGTACTCATAATCGTAGTCAAATGTTAACGTAATTTTATTATGCAATGAATGCAGCAAACTAGACTAAAAATTAATTCTAAGAATGGAATGATTCTTTTTAAGACTAAACTCAATAACATAATAATCGAATAGGCTCTCTCATAACAAAATACTACAGAATCTTGAGAACATTAAAGACGTGAAAAATATTTGTATCCAGATTACCGAGGGTTTTATTACGATATATTACCACTAAAATATTTAGGTGATAAATGATTTAGATAGAACTAAGCTTTTTACATCAAATGATCATACATTAGTAACAAATTCATGCCGTCTGATGCTACATGTTCGTTTTTGAACACTGAGTATTAAACAAAATGAATGCAAGGTAGTTTTTTTAATACTGTCCTCAACTTATTCGTTTTTTGGTTGCTTAATTTTTGTTTCCTTACAATTTTTATTGATGATAGATCAGAAATTTCTGATCAGTAACATACATTTTGAATCCAGTAATTTTCTTTTTGTACTGAGAGCGTAATTTGGGAAAGAAATTATAAAATTGACTTTAATAATGAAGTTAGTAATACCATTTAAAATACTTCAGAAATGTTCTAAACATTAACAAAAACTAGGTAGTGCTTCTCATTGCTGCTTGTCAAATTCAGTGGTAGACTTAAAACAAATAGAGATATCTTAAAAGCAGTAGGATCTCTCCAAAACTCTTGACAAGATATCTCACTATTAGAAGAGAGATATAGCTAAAGTTATGTAAAAAGACGTCATTTTCAGTTCTCTAAGTTTTCTACTAAACTGTGTAGATATGAATGTCTATATATAAGTACACAATGTCCACAGAAAACATTCAGTACCATTTACTTAGAATTTATGTAAGCTATTTAATTGACAATTCATTTTAGTTTTATCTACCACAGCAAATTTCAACATCTTTTTCATGCAAATACTTTCAAATATGCCTTCTCCTGTAAACATTATATTCATGTTAATAAGGCTAAATGTATTATAATTTACTATTTCATACATTCATTAAAAAATATTAAAAAAACTGAACTATTATCGTATCTAACTTTATGGTCATGTAACTCCTAAAGTCATAAAAATACTCATTCAAATCTTATCATTGTATAAAATCTTGTTTCATTTCAATCAATCATGAAAAAGTTTACATTTTATTGTTTTTATTATATATATATATGAAGACGGTGCTTATATTTAATTCGTTTAATTTCATGCTAGAATGATTCTCATGAATGTACTCTTGGATACAAAAAAGCAATTTTTTTGGTGTCTACTTAAATATTTAATCCATATAAATATTGCATAAATTAGTTTTTTTTTGTTTTTATTATTTTTTTTATTTTTAAAGTAAGTATTATGGTTTTTTGTAAGATAGATTTTAAATCTTTGATTAAAAATTAATAGACTTCCATAGTTGACATTAACTAAAATAGGCAATATGTTTTACTAAAATCGTTCCATAGAAAAACTACATACGTTATTATTTGATTATTTAACATTATCAATAATAGTAATTTCAAAGTCAATTAAGCAGAATAATGGAATATTATCTCTTAGTGATTTGGGTATTATTTTTACATGTCCATATTTTAATTAAAAAAGTAGCAGAGAATATAAAGAACCATATTTTTCATTTATAAGTAGATTATCAAGTAGCCTTAAATTTCAGTTTGTTGCGTTGTTTGATAAGAAATGCATAATAATTATCAAATAAATGATCGGTTTCGTCTTCTTGATAGTTCACATAACCATTATTTTGTTTTCAAAGATGTCATTAAAGATCTCTATTGTAAGCTTTTAGTTTTTTCAATTTACTTTCTGATTATATAGAATAGATGGAATTTGGATAATAGTCTAACACAGGACATCCGTTTCGTCTCGTTTGGAACTCATCAGCTGGATGTATTTATATCTTAGGGTTAATTTTCTTTCCAAAACGTCTATAAAGTAGCATTCTCAATAATGACCTTCTTATTACCCACTTAGTGACTGAGTCCAGTTAGCTACTTACTTGTGCACAGTATGAGTTTGGATTTAGTTTATATGAAATTTAAATTATCATGATGTTGATTCCTTGACTGAGATGTGATTAGTCTTGGTTGGGATACATGAATCCTGTGTGAATTGCCTCGATATGGCCATTACAACACATGTTTACATGAAAGAGATAGCTTTATCGGAGCAGTTTGCAAAGAATGTACATAAGCAGATTAAGAATGATCACACTTTAATGAAAGCATCAACAAAGGGATAATCCAAATAACTACAAAATGACCTACTTTTTGATTGCTTATAACAGTTTCAGTAAAGAAAACGAACATTAATATGTGAAGATTTATTACTTTTGTAGTTTGTGAATTTGACTGCCATCCTAATGAGAGATATACCATAGGAATAAATTATTGCTTTGGTTAGGTAAATAGATTCTGAAATTTTTATATTAATTGACACCTTAATTTATTACTGAACTACAGGAATAGAAACTAACGTTTTGAATTTTTCAAATGTGTAAATACAAAGAAATAATTTTTTCCTTTTGATGGAGAGTACTGAAAATAATTTATATTGTATGTGTATATTGCGCTCTGGTACATTTGACTTCATGTTGCACTTGTCTACTTCATAAAGTAAGCCTCAAATTGTACTCTATTACTTGTGAGAATCATATTTTAAAAAATCGACTTTGTTTTAATTAATTCAAATATATCTTGATATATTTGTTTTAGAGATCCGATGAAGTCTATTGCACTGAATGCCCACTCACCAATGTCTCGGGAACATTGATCTCTTTTTTATATATGCCGAAAATCTGATATACTTTTGTCATATTTTGATTCTTAGTTTTACTGACAACCATAAGTCTATTTCATCCTTTCCATTGTATAAAAAAATTAATTTTAAAATGAAAGTAATTTATAATGCTACTCACTTTTCTAACTTATTCTCGATATTTGAGCTTAAAAGTAAACAATAGCTCGGTTCTGACAGTTTTATATTGATGTCTAGGACAAACAAATGGTAGATTCAGATTTCAATGAGTGAAAAATCATTATTTGACTAAATTGCTTGCAACTATTTATTCACGTTTGATTTCTCATCTAAGGACTATCAAACAACAATGTTGATCATATGTCTTACTAGTATCATAATGTTTTTTGTAACTATCCATCAATTAGTATTTTTGTACTCATACATCTTCCGTGCCATTACAAAGTGATATGTATGTTTAGGCATATAAACTTTAATTCTGAGAAAAAATCTGTCTACATTGAACATCATTTTTAACTGTCTCAACTATAGAACAAAGAAATCTTTCCTATTCTGACTAAATAACTTATCAATCAAATGTAGATTGAGTATATTTCAATATGAAAAGTCTATTTCTTCACTCATATTTTAAGAATTTAATTGATTTTAGCTATAAAAAGAGGTTGTTTTTTCTTAAAACATTATTAAGTAGATTAAATCTAATTTATCTCTATGTATGTTTATAGATGGATAGTGGATTTTCTCTGTTAATGACATCCTGTTTTATTATTATTATTATCATTTTTTATTAAGTCACTATATCATATTGAATTCACAGATATCACTGTGATATACATATATACAGGCAAACTGCATATCCGCGTATTTTAAGTAAAAAAGATGGGGGGGAAGAGACATCATTCAAACATACGTTTTTGGATTGTAAAATACTTAAATCAGATGACACTCATCAAATGATTTTTAAAAAAACTAATTTTTCCTAATAATAATTTACATTACTCTGATTAATTTTATATGAAATAAAAATGCATGACTTCAAATAGGAAGAATATATCTTTATAAAATCTCAGCGAATGAATTTGAAGTAAATCCAACGTTTCATCTGGCAATCTGGTCCAAGCTTTTTCAAGGAAATATTTCCTTGAGATTTTACAAATATATTATTCCTATTTAATGTCTTACATCAACTCGGCACCCAAATACTGTGAAACTGTTTGCTCTAATTTAGACGAAAATTCTTATATATTAATCTAAAAATGCATGTCTTTAAGGCAATCGACTTTCGAATAAAAAAATATATTACGAAAATATTTATTTTACTAGAAAATATTTTAATTCTTGAAAATTAACATCGAATCAAGATTTATACGAAAATTCATCACCCTGAAGAAGTCCAGACAAGTTTCCTGGATGAAACGTTAAAACTATTTAGATTTCAATCGCTGAGATCATTTCAAATATAATTTTTACATATAATGAAATATTCAAGATGCATAAAATCATAGATTACATGTAAATGTAGTATTTAATCACCAAATAAGTTATAAAAGGGATTATACGTAAGAAGTGTACAATGAAAGTATAATTGGAAAATGTACATAAGTAATGTGAACCAGTACTATGAGAGGAAATAGTGATGATTACTATTGGGATTTAACGTGATGATTAACTGAAATTATTATTTTAACATTAAAAAGTGATTACAGAGACATTTTGAAATAGTTAATAATTTGGAATTTAAATACAATGATAGATTTCACTTGACAACATTATTTTAGAGTACCACTGTTTATTTTGATGATAGATCTAACTTTACAACATACTTAGTAACTCATAAATACTCATTAATTCATTATTTCACACTTATGAATTTTCCCATATAACTCATAAATGTGTGCTCACAATATTTATTTCAGTGTTATAGGTGTTTTTGACAAACATATATATGAAAATCACGCAGGAACTTTGACTAAGTGTTTAATACTATCGAATGCTGAGCTCTTTTAAAACTACTACCTAAACTAGTTTAACAATGACCATTAGATATGATAAACTTTGAGTAAATAGGTTTCCTATGCATTCATTTCATCTTTTGAACATCCTAACATCACATGTCTGTTCATGATTCATCAAGCACTAAAATAGTAGATTCCAAGTACATGTCAGTAGTAACGATGTGACACAAGCAATATGAATTTCAAATGATTGAATTTCACTTATTTTACCAAAGATTTTCAGTCAAAGAACAATATAATACATCAGCCATATAATTTTAGTATGTTTGTATTTGTGAACAGCTTTTTTATTAGAATTATACTGCTCTTAATTCTTATCAGTGGGGCAGAGACGTGGAGAACTACGAAAGCCATTATCCAGAAGATACAAGTGTTTATTAACAGCTGTCTACGCAAGATACTTCGGATCAGATTGCCAGACACTATCAGCAACAAGTTACTGTGGGAGATAACAAACTAGATTCCAGCGGAGGAAGAAGCGCTGGAAGTGGATTGGGCACACCTTGAGGAAATCACCTAATTGTGTCACAAGACAAGCCCTCACATGGAATCCTGAAGGTCAAAGGAGAAGAGGAAGACCAAAGAACACATTACGCCGAGAAATAGAGACAGACATGAGAAGAATGAACAAGAACTGGATAGAACTAGAAAAGAAGGCCCAGGACAGAGTGGGTTGGAGAATGCTGGTCGGCGGCCTATGCTCCATTGGGAGTAACAGGCGTAAGTAAGTAAGTAAGTAATTCTTATCAGAATCAAACTGTCAATGTTTTGTTAGTTTCAGACTGGTTAAATTAGAGACGAATGATATGATACCATTTCAATTTTAAAGCTTGTTTGTGCACTGAAACTGAGTTTAACTGTGACGCTCATTAAATGTTACTTACCCAGTACTCAAGGTCATTTTTGCATTTTTCAGTGAGTGAGAGTTCGAAATTAGTGTTATTTTTTTTAAACCAAAGACTCCATCTAATCCAAGCCATTTTGTTTACTACGTTTGAGTTTTTTCACTGGCCTATCAAGTCACGTTACACTGAACATGTGGCAAATGTCGTCCAGATTTTTAAAATCCGCTTCATCCTATTTTTTTTCAGGTTTCACTCGTTCTTTTGATACTGACCGATAAATAGCGAAAGTTTGTTTATGTAAATGAATGCATTTTTTTAAAAGTGTAAAATGAAATGGTCAAGTTATGTATGTCAATCAAAGTTTAGGCAACAGTGTACATTATTCTTAAAATTAACCATGAATTGAACACAATTTTCCATAGATTGTTATTCTATCATTATCACTTCAGTGTAATATAAAAATTAGTTTTCATCCAACTGAATAAACATTTGATACATAACACGTGAACATGGATACATCAACATGAACATTTGTGTATCCTAAAATAGAACATATAGCATTTTATAAGGAGTAAGTTATACATTCATAATTTTGCTTAGTAACGAATATTTCGATAGAATCCATGCAACTTTCAATGATATTTTTTGTATTCATAGATGATATTTATATACGTTTATGTTCATTATATTTAAAAAAATTTGGCAACTACCATAATAATTCACTGCAACAACTCACATTGTTATGAATAAAATGACAAGTGCATAAGAACACTGTATAAGTTTATCTTTTTGAAACGAACTAACTCAACTATAACTCTAAAGTGATTGTTCCAATTACTTTTACTCTATGAAAGTGATGAATATAGAAAGTAAAACGTCTAATAGCTAACTGAAGTCTTGGAAAATGAGGTGGGGTTAAATAGTCAGTTAGAATAATTTCATGAAAGTCCTTCATATTCTAAGCGTTTGAAAACAAATTTGTAAGATTTTACAAATCTTGTAATAAACATTTATCGTTTTTATTCAAAGCTACTTTCTTGCTTATGTTAAATCAATTCTCTCCACCAACAAAATCAATAACGGACCTTGTAAAACTGGTTTCATGAACAAATGTATACATTGACAAAGGTATTCTTTACATTTTACTAAATTATCACAATTTCTCAAGTTTCATATTTCTTCTCCCTTGAATAAAAATAATAAAGACTGATATCTAAGTTTCAGCTGGTTTGTTAGGTGTATATATAATTTAATAATTATTATTTTAAAACCCTGGAAACGAAATAAAAACAATTATCTTATGAGCAAAGATGGATAGTGGTTAGCAGTGGAATCCAGGATGCGCGTTTTGTCCTATTCGGAACTCGTCAGCTAGATGTACCTGCATCTCAGAGTTGATGTTCACTCTGAGACTCGAACCCAGTACCTTTCGCTTCAAACGCCATCGCGTAATTCAACTTAGCTACTGAGTCCTGATAGCTACTTGCTTGTGCAATTATCTTATGAGATATATTATCAAAATAACCATGATTTATAGAATAAATGATTACTTTTGTCGAACGTTGATGATCAGTCAGAGAGTTGTTAATTTAAATGGAACAACTTTATGATAAATAATTACACAATGGCAAATGTGTTTTGTTTACTACTTTTAAAATATACTTAGATAAAATGATCTAATGAAAATTAAATATTATTTTAAATTTTGGTGTATTCAATGAAATGAAATATAAAAAAGACCAGTAAACTTGAGACTTTCATTTCCTTCCAGTCAAATATTCTACAATATAAGGTATGTAAATAAGAAAAGACTAAATACTGGAAATAATCCTCAATTATTCATTTCTAAATATGGGGTATACTAGATACATATGCATACATATATGATGATAATGTTTAGATTTTTGTTATAGATAATCTAGTCTTGTTTAATTGATTGACTGTTTGATGGTTATCATACTTATGGACATATTGAAAAATAATGTCAATTTTCTAAACATGTTCCCTTAGCCTATTGTTCGTATATATATACATGAACCTATTATAGCTAGGTGGTACGTGTGTATTCAAGAGTATTTATGATATATATATCGACAATTCAATTTGTTGCTATTGTTATCCTATAATTACCCTATACATCCAAAAATTAGAAAACCAAACGTTTTCTTGCCTCATATTTTCTTCATCATTTTTTAAATATCGCTTGATAAGATGTTATCTAATTATGCGCGATGAATTTTAGGATTTCATCTATTTTTTCCGTTTAGAGTATTGCCAGTTTGTGCGTTATATAACTTATCAACGTAATCTTAAGGACAAATTAACTGATCTCACATTGTTAGGGTTTTCGAGAACTTTGATGAAACAGTATCCATAATATTTTCTACCCCGTTTAATTCATTATTAATTTTTCATTAATTACTACGCCAAGAAAATAGTACAATAATTTCTACTGTTAAGTGCAACATCGGTCTAAATCTATGATTATATACTTCACTATAGGACTGTTGTATCCCAATAACAATAGTGGATGGTAACTTTGGCATCCATTTATGGACCAGTATTATGCATATATTTATTATCGTATAATTGCTAAATAACCAAACTATTCATATTCATGTTCCCCTTATTATAAGCTTTATTTTGACCTATAGACTATTATTATACGATTTACCACTCTTGAGTTATCTCTAGTGTATTGATTGCTGCCTCCCACATTTACAGCCACATCTGGCTAAATCTTGTACAAATGTTATTTTCTATTTTATTGATACTATGTGGTCAGTCTGTTTAGTATATAAACTCAGTATGTTTGAAATACAATGTTTCACACTGCAGAGGCTGTTATTGGTGTTCTGGACTTAACTGGTTGTGCTAGGCAGATAGCAGGACCGCTAAGCACTCTAAACTGCTCGTACGGTTTTCGTGTGTCACTATTCCAATCGATAATTCGCTGCTCTCTGATTGGCGGTTTTATCACGTCATACATTAACTGGGCATCCACTCGTCCACAAGATATAACAAGGACAATAAACAATCAAAAACTATTTTTATTAGTGAAACATATTCACAAACAACATTTAGAACAACACATGTAAGCTTACATGTGTTGTTCTAATTTTCATAATGGGAATCTTTAATATTCTAAAATCACGTGGGGACCCTGTTGCATTTAAGGCACTCAATGAGTTCCTGAAGTTCAATGCACGTCTCACAGAAGCGAGAACGAGCTTAGGATTTGCTATAAGGCTTACATGTGTTGTTCTAATTTTCACAATGGGAATCTTTAATATTCTAAAAACAACATTTAAACAGCTGAATATTGAGAGGATTGTGTAAATGACTTAAAAACTTTTTGTTTTAAAATTCTAAAATTATGACAATATAAATATTATTCTGAATCCAGAAAGACTTACCAAACAATTGCAGTACAGTGACACATTCAGTATTCTGAAACCTAATACATATTAAATTATACTATAGTTAAAATAGTTGCTATATGAAGATTTATTCTACTCATGTAATTTTCGTTCGATAGAACTCATATTATTTCTTAGTTATTAAGAACTGATAAACTATATTGGATTCAATTTGAATTATCAAGACTTACTTATGACCAAACCAGAAATAACAAATTAGTAATCGCTTCAATTTCTAGAGATGATAACTGAGGGGGTGGGTGGAAGTTCTTTTATAGCTATTTTAATTTTTCTAAAGGGGGAATTATTGGAATTGGTATATAATTCCCATTTAAACATTAAAATTAAAACACGGAGTTCAGCGAAGGGATCCCTTTTCAACGAATTTATTATCAAGCTGTACAGTCGTATATATATTGGAACCAGTTAGAAGGCAAGTATCTAAATATTCTATTCATGATACTTTTCAATTTATTGATCGTATTAAGGATGTTGGTACTTCCGGGAAACACATGTTCTCGCTTGATGTTAATTCTTTATTCACTAGTGTACCGTTAACGGAAACGATATGTTATATTTGTGAGTATATTGACTCTAACAACATAGATCTAGGTATTCCAACTGAACACTTAAAAGAATTATTGTTACGTTGTACCTTTAATGTCCAGTTCAGTTTCAACAATGAAATATATAGACAAAGAGATGGGATTGCAATGGGGTCTCCATTAGGTCCAATTCTAGCAGACTGCTTCATGGCAAAACTAGAAAACGACCAACTCAATTCAATGATAAATCGATTCCACCTATACGTAAGATACATGGACGACACATTTGTCGTTTGTGACGATAATATTGATTTAAATGATATCTTACACTCTTTTAATTCATGCCACCCTTCCATAGACTTCACATTAGAAAGGGAACGCGACCAATCAATCCCTTTTCTCGATGTACGTCTAGTAAGAAGAAATAATGGTTCTTTAAAAAGATCCATTTTTAGAAAGCTAACATGGAATGGCCAACTAACTAACTTCTATAGCTGGGTTCCGTTAAGCAGAAAGAGAAATGTGATTCATACTTTGTGTTTTCGTATACATCGAATATGTAGTACGAAATGCATTAACGAAGAACTCGCGTTCCTTAAGAAAACTTTGATGAAAAACGGCTACCCAGACCGGTTTATAGAGAAAAATATGAATAGAGGTAGCGTCAACAGGAAACCTAGTCATTCAGTGCCGAAGAAAAACCTTTATATAAGTCTGGAATTTAAAGGTGATCGAACATCAGACGTTATTAAAAATCGTTTAACAACAACGATAAAAAGGACATTTAATGCTGCTAAACTACGAATCACCTTCACGAGCAAGAACTTATTTTCTGTATCCATCAAAGATAAGCTTCCGCGTCTGGTCGCCTCTATGTGCATCTACCAGTTCACCTGCTCTTGTGGAGCAAGGTACATCGGCCGTAGCCAGCGCTCGCTTTCAACTCGGATACGAGAACATATCCCGGTTTGGTTCTACAAAGGTGAAAAGAAAGTAGTTAAGAGCTCTATACTTGAACACCTAATCGACTGTAATCATTCTACGGATCCACAGTCTGATTTTAAGGTTGTTTATATGGTTCATTCAAATCTGCCCAGATTTCTTCGGATCAAACTCTTAAAAATAGCCGAAGCTCTTACCATCCATGAACTCAAACCAGAACTATGCGTACAAAAGAAGTACGTCTTATCATTATCGTTACCATGGCCTTAATATTATTATTATTATCATTCTTTTATTATTATTATTATTACTCCATTTCCCCTTTACTTATATTTTATATTCTCATTATTTTATTCATGAATACTCATCAGATCATCTTATTTATTTTACACCTCTATGACCTTTAATTATTGTATCCAAAACATTTTATTCATTCTAATCATCTTATTATAATCTTGGTTATTAGTGTTCACATTTCCTCACGGAATTAGTACTTTAATAAAACATTTTCATATATATACGACTGTACAGCTTGATAATAAATTCGTTGAAAAGAGATCCCTTCGCTGAACTCCGTGTTTTAATTATTGGAATGTTAAGCAAAGAAAAGGATTAGATAGGTGTATGTATTTGTCTTAAAATATTGAACAGTTCAAAATTCCCATCATTTTTTTAAACTTAATGACAATACTTTCTTAACAAAAATATCTTTAAAAAAATTATTGGCAGAACACGTTACTCTATATGAAGATATGAAATCTTTTTTTTGAAAAGTAATAAAATTAATGACAAGATATAATTAACTAATTGCAATTTAGTCAAACTGTTAATTTAGACTAATAATTCACTTAATCAGATAACTAATTGATTACACTATAAATATTGAAAATGAAGATCTTTTTTTTTCCATAGTGAAATAGATCTAGTCGTATTCAGAATATCACAATGTTACTTAATTCAATAATATTTTTTCCGAAAAAAAAACTGTTTCTTTTACAATGTAAAAGATTATCATTAGTTCTTATGAGAGCTGACTTTAGGATGATAAAAACACTACAGATATCAGATAAATCTGTTCGTCATAAAATAAATCACATTTGATCCACTAATCGTTTATGAAAAATGATATTTACCGTTCAAAGTGTATCGGTTGGCCGGATACCATCAACAACAACCTACCATTGCAGACAACAAAACAGCTACCCGCTCAGGAGGAAATTAGGAAAAGACATTGGAGGTGGATAGGACATTCATTATGGAAATCATCAAACTGCATCGTGAGGCAAACCCTAACTCTGAATCTTGAAGTGAAAAGTAAAAGAAGGGGACATAAGGACACATTAAGTGGAGAACTGGAAGTGGACATCAAAAAAATGAATAGCAACTGCCAACAACCGGAGAGGATTGCCTAGGACGGTGTTCTATGGTGAATCCTAGTGGGTAGTCTATGCTACTCCAAGAGGGGTAACAGGAGTAAGTAAGTAAGTGTATTTTTGAAGCAACACTGTAATACTTAAATGAGTATACTAACCATCATACTCCATACAGTTTAAGTATACTAACCATCATACTCAATACAGTTAAAGTTTAAAAATCTTTGTGTATATATATATATATATATATATATATATATATATATATATATATATATATATATATATATAAGTCTATGTAAGTTGTGAGTAAATAGCCTATTTTATATTGGTTAGCTGGAACTCATTTCTCTTCTGTAAATGTTTATCATTATTTTTTATCCTTATAATACTCCCTTTCATTGTAAATTGCATATAATGCATAGATTCCAATGTATTCACCACTCGTCTTACCAAGGATTATTGAATTGAAAAATAAACAGAATAATGTGACATTTCTTCAAATTTTTCTGTATTGACCATAGGTTGTAGGTTTTTTTAAAGCAAAAACGCTTGAAGAAATATGGCTAACATGAGTAATAATTTTGAAACACAAAATTGCATCACAAGATTCCCAGCTCGTCAATTTAAAAAATTTTACCCCCGGACTGTTTGACTCATAACGACATTTATGAAAAAATTGAAGTTTGTTAAAATTTGAAAAATGTCTATCAAAATTGTTATAACGTTTAATAAAACATGACTTGGACGTATACTGTCTATTTATCTCATAATAGTTACCTTGATAAATTTTAAAGTGAAATACTTTGCTTTAATTGCTTGAATGATATGTCTGGAAATCATTTCGAAATTTCGATTTTACAATTCAGTGAAAGTTGAATTCAGATATATTGTTCGGAAATTGTTCTTTTAAGTTAATTATAAGAGTTCCTATTTCTTTCGAAGTATTTATTTGAAAATGTACTATTTAAATAATAGCTTCACTTGCTATTTTTTACTTGGATTTACTCATTGGTGTTAAGGACTAAAATTGATCAGTCCCCTATTAGCATATGTGCATCCTGTGCGCATTGCCTCGATATCACCTCAAGTCGCAGTCATTATAAGCAAAGATGTATCGGAGTGAACATCAACTTTGAGATGCAGGTACATACAGCTGATGAATTCCAAATAAGAAGAAATGCACATCCTGGACTCCACTGTTAACCACTGTCCATGTTTGCTTATTTAAATAATAATGATATCTTATTTCATTCTAATTTTTTAGTCCATATTTAGCACAACTGTCAAGTAAAACATCAAATTAAATTTATCACGCAGAAAAATAATTTATTTCATGCGTGAAAATTAGCACAAGATAAATTTATAGTCTTGTATTACGACTACTTTTGGACAGAATAAACTAAGGAAGTTTTTGTTAACCACATCAGACTGCCTTTTGTATATATTATCTGATGCACAATATATGTACATATTAAGTATTAAAAACTAATATGATTCAACTTTTTTTATTTTTAAAAGCTGATAAATAAGATTTTAACTGTTCATTTTTTGTTTTTTGCCAAAATTAACTTAGCTTCTTGTTTTTATCTATCTTTACAATCAAATGAAGAGTTCATATTTTAATACCTTCATCTCAGAGTTGATGTTCACTCTGGGACTCGAATCCAGTGACTCTCGCTTCAAACGCCATCGCGTTATCCACTCAGCTGCTTTCATTTTTAATTTATATCAGTTGTAAATGCATTATTTATAAGTATAATTAAAAAAATAGGTTGAAAAAATATTATCAAGTGTGAAATCACTTGAATTATTTTCTATGCTTAGCGTTTTTTTAGCAAGTTAGTTTTTCTACGGGATGGGGTCGCCAACCCGATACCCAACCCTCCTCCTTTACCCGGTCTTGGGACCGGCAGTAATTCTAGAAGAGCTAAAGACGGAGTGAAATCATTTACAAACAGGTTATTTTAATTGTATTATAACATTTACATTGTTAACTTAAACATCTCAATCAAAGATTATTTAACTTTAAACAATATCTTAAAAGATACAAAATAATCTATGTAACTGATTATTCATAGATGTTTGACACTAAGAAAAAAACTCGTCATTCAATATCTAAGTGTTCAATTTGATTACTTATAGAGTTGTGTATATAAAAGTTGTAAATTAATCATAAAAAAGTTAACATTATAAATTAAATATACTTCTAGTATCCGAAAAGGAGGTTATGTGGAGATTTTAGTAATTTTATAGTTGAAATCATGAGTCAATTGAAGCTCATTTAAAGTAATCCAACTTATTTACCTTGTTATATATCATTGCTTTACTATTTAGTACATTAAATCATATAACATTTTTGATATAGTTAAGATCACGAGTCAATTGAAGCTAGATCACCATGGAAAACCTGGAAGCACTGGACAGCCGTTTCGTCCTATTATGGGACTCCTCAACAGTGCGCATCCACGATGCCGCACTCACGAGATTCGAACCCAGGACCTACCAGCCTCGCGCGCGAGCACTTAACCGATAGACCACTGGGCCGGCACCCAGCGGTGTTAATGTCTAACCTCTTAACTATATAAAATTACTACAATCTCCACAAAACTCCCTTGGGATAACATTTTTGAGTTTGCAAACTGTTATCTTAAAATATTTAAATGGTATCATCAACATTTTATGGTGCAATTTAAACATTCAAGTTTCGAAAAAACAACAAAACTAATTTATGTAAATATAAAATTATTTTACTCATGACGATTTTTTCAAAAATATTTATATGGAACTAACTGTTAGAATCCTTATCTGTTGAAGGATCTTCTACAGTATACGAAGTACAAATCTTTCAAAAGAAAATATGACTGTCTTATATGATTCTAGATTATTTTGAAATGTAACTATGACTTCATTTTGTAGCCTAATTTTTACTTTAATATTTCATATATCATAACATAGTTATAAAAAAACCATAATTTCTAATTATTCCCCAAAGAATTTTCATATATACATTATTCGTTAAAAATTCAGGTTTAGTTCACGAATGTCACGAATAAGATGATTTATTTATATTTACGTTTGTTTACAGACATTATTTTTTTTGGTTGGTTAAACAACCATCGAGATATGAAACGATAATTTGTGGTCATTCCGAGTTTTACTTATTCCATAATACGATTATAAAAATGCGATTTGAAATAGTTTTAATCTCATTTATTGTTTCAAACTATACCTTCCGTATAAAGTTAATCAGTGAATGTATAAACTGACTGTCATAGATTTATGTCACCAGAAAATATTCTATTAACACTTATTTGCCTATAAGTATCTATTTTGAATCAGAGTAATATTGTATTCAATAACTGAGTCGAACCTTAGTCAAACGACCGCGAATGCCTTGTTACGGCCGAAAGTGGGGAGAGTAAGCTCTCTCTTTTGAAATGCTCCCACATGACCACGTACAAACAACCACTACCAGGGAAGTCCTTCACACTGTCTTCTTGTGGCGAGGGTGTTGTTTACGAAATTGAGAGGGCGAAAAGCGAATGTTCGGCGCTTTAACCGGGTATCCTGAAGGGAAAAATGGCGTATGAAACAATTATTGGTCATTGTCTATCATGGGACTTTATCTCCTTTCGTTGCTCCACTGCCATGTGGATTAGACCTTTAGGTCAAAGACTTGCCCCCCAAGAAAACCACCTGCTTCGGTTCGGGTGCCCGGGCAGTATTCCAGCCCTGACACAAGCCGAATGATTTATGTGGCGCATACCTATTTGGTACCTCCTTGTACCAATGTTTATGTGTTTAAATAAAAATAAATAAAATGATAAGTGAGATTTGCATCTTTTGCATTATGTTAAATCAACTCTGTATTATACTTATAAAATAAATGGAGAATACCGAAGTAATGTTAGATATTCATGACTGTAATCAGACCATCACTTATGTATGTATCAAGTTTTATCCTATAACATAATTATCAACTAATTTGCAAACGTTTCTTTGACGACTTATAACTAGCACTATCATAATAACAGTTAATAAGTAATAATAAAAGTTCCTCATTTGACATCACCAGTTTTATGTGTATGAGCCATGTAAAGTGTTTTAAAACCAGAGAAGCAAATACTTTAAACTAAATCTCCAAACTAAACGTGACTATAGTGTTATTTTCATGAAATTCATAACACTCTCCTGCTATATTTATAAATAAACAATAATTTGAATCCAACTATCCTTCGTGGATCTGAAGTAGTAGTTGATAGTTAGATAAAGATCATAATTGATCTTTAGTTGACATTTATTTATCCTAATTTTTTCTTATAATTGATGAATAACAAATCCATTTTGTATTCATTTTTGCAATAGGAATGTGTAATCAGGTGACTGAAAAGATAGTTATTCAAAACATTTTATTTCACCTAATTTAAACCATGTCGTATAGTGATTCGTAGAAATATACAGTTTAATTTTCGAACCATTTTTATTCATTTTATAGGTTTCTACTTTTTAACTATGAAGAACATTTTTGTTCTAAGTGTAACAAAACGCTGGTGATGCTCGACTTACAGGAACAAATCAAACATAACAAGAATTTATTTCCCATTAGAAATAGATGAAACATTATATGGGAATATAGACTTTTGTCTTTATTTACACTGATTTTGAGTTAGATAAAATGACTAGTAACTAACAAGAACCAATTGATTTCTAATTGTATGGACATAGTTTACAGAGTTATAAAATTCAATTGTTATAACCAATTATATTTACATATATAAGAACTTTCGTCTAAATTAGAGCGAATAATTTCACAGTATTTGGGCGCTGAGTTGATGTAAGACATTAAATAGGAACAATATATTTGTAAAATCTTAGCGAAAGAATTTGAAGTATATATTTCCTTGAAAAAGCTTGGACCAGATTGCCAGACGAAACGTTAAGAAGAAACATGAACAGAAAAAGTACTTGGACTGGACAGTATACACACTTCCTTAGCTTTGTACCTCTACAGTACAAACGAAACCTAATCAAAACCCTTAGCTATCGAATACGCACTATATGTTCGGCGGATGTAGTTGACAATGAGCTAAACACATTGCATAATGCTCTAAGGGAGAACGGGTATCCCAGAAAATTTATAATTAAATATATGATCTTTAAAGTGAAAATAGGCGAATTTCAAACGGTCAAGAAAAAGTCCTTGTTCATGCGCCTACAATTCAGGGGGGATGCCGCTGGCGAAATACTTGCTCAGAGATTACGCAGATCTATCCAAAAATCTTTCAACGCAGGTGAACTACGTTTGGTGTTTTCTACGCGTCCAATGGTGACACCGAGGCTTAAAGATGAAGTTCCTAGAATGACCACTTCATTTTGTATTTATCAGTTCGACTGCTCCTGTGGAGCAAGTTATATTGGTCGAAGTTCTAGGAATTTACATTTTCGTGCTCGTGAACACCTCCCAGCGTGGCTAAGCAAAGGTCTGATGAGGAAAGTAAACAGCTCGATTTTGGCCCATTTAGTACAAACTGGTCATAGTGCCAGTATAAACCAATCTTTTTCAATTATTTATAGGGTCAGTAATTTTTTGCCTAAGCTTGTCAGGCTTAAAGTCCTTCAAACGGCGGAGGCAGTAGCCATCAGAATGAAGAAACCTGAGCTATGTGTACAGAAGAAATATCTCCAACCCCTACTTCTCCCTTGGCCAACCACAAGGCCAATTAATGAACAATCATCTTAGCTATTGTATGACCTAATTTGACTATTTACTTACGACCTTTCGTAGTCAAATGTAATTGTCTCTTATCTTTATTCACAAATCTTTGTATTTTATTATTATTATTATTGGTTAAATATCATTATTAATCCCCCCTAAACATGATTCATTCACATCGCATTGATCCCTCCTTATTACGTCTCACTAATTTTTCACACATTTAGTCTTCCACTTGATCGAATTGTAATTGCACTATCATATCTCTCTCACCCTATCTGACCCATATTTATATTCTGATCACAGATCTTAAATTTTCACTTTAAGTATATACAGATTCAAGTTAACATTCTATATGAGTCATATCAACATTAACAATTTTATTCTATTTGATTTGACATTCCTAAATTTACATGCATTAAACTATGTACTTTGCCTTTAACCTGGCCAATTTTTTCGGATTATTAATTTGGATATATAATTGTAGAACCTGAAGAGAATTTATCGAAAAGAATATTCTTCGTTCAAATATTAGTCTTTTAATATGATTGGGATTTTTAAACGATTAAAATGTATTATTACTATTTAATGTCAATTATATGTACGTTTCTTTCTGGTAATTCTATATGATGGATGTGATATTATTGTAATCAACCAAAAAGTGAGCCGAGAAAAAGTTAGGTCCATGTAACTTTATGAAAACTATTACGATGGGTTTATCAGCGATTAGTTTGAGCTATTTAAATCTTCAGAAATGAGTAGCGTAGCTTCACTAATCAGTCTTTCAGGCTAGCAACAGTTTTTCCAAAGCATTTTTAGCTCTAACGTTCATTTAAATTATTAAATTGTAATTATCAAAACAAGTAATATTAATATAAAATGAATCAAAACTTCACCCCATTGCACAAGCTAGTGACTATCAGAATACAATAGACAAGTGGATAACTTGATAACGTTTGAATCAAACAGTGATGGGTTAGGGTTCCTGAAAGAACATCAGCACTGTAATGTAGGTGAATCCACCTGACGAATCTCTAATAGGAGGAAACGCACATCCTAGATTTCACTTTTGGGCTACACTCATCTTTACTTATAATGCTTGTGACTTGAGGTGATATCGATGCAATGCTCACAGGATATACATATGCCAATAGATGACTGATCAATTATAGGCCTTAGCATCAGTGAGGTAATCCAAACAAACAATACTGAATGAACTATACTCTTATGTTTTTGAAAGAAAGATTATTCAATATATCACCTTGATTTTTCTCTGCTTAGCTTTATACGTGATTCTTTTCTTAATGATAAATAAAATTCATTCTCTGTTCCACCCAATGGATCTTTATATATATATATATATATATATATATATA
>NC_031495.1:35266303-35292698 GCF_000237925.1 Schistosoma mansoni
TTTTCTGTGTAACAAATTGTAACGATATTTTGTGAATATTTCCGAGAAATTTGGTTTGATATAATCAACAGAAAATTTTATATTATTAACATTTGAATGTAACGATGTGGAAATTATGGCAGTGGTAGCTTTTGAATATACTGATTAATATATTGATTTCATGATTATCACTGATAAAATATACTGCAACAAATTACAAATTATGCTGTCTATTCTCAATAATCAATCCACCAAACTACCTTGTAAGATAGGGAACTAGTTATGGGAAACAAACTGTGAATACTATTGAAATTGGATTGTGGTTTTAATGGAATCTAGGTTACAGCTTTCCAACTCTGTGCTTTTGGTCCACTTGCGATACAAGTACATCCAGCTGACGAGTCCCCGGTAGGACGAAAACATATTCTGGAATCTACTGTTAGTCATTATCAATTTCCAATATAAACTCGTAGCTAAATGGCAATACCTAGGCAATTTTCTCAGGATTCACTTTTGCAGACGGAGACCGGCCAACTGCAACTCATAACATATGCAATAGGAAAATATTAACATTTACAAATTAACTTTGAAGGAAGAAAATTCTACTAGACCATGTCTTTTATTGTGGTACGAGTTTGAAGTCCGCCTTCTGCGTAAATAACATTCAAAATTTTTCATTATCATGTCTCCCTTAGTATAGGATGGACAATATTTAGAATCTAACTGCAATAGATTATTGATATGCATTTTATTTTACCTCACAGGATGTGGTGAATATTCATAATAAATAAACTTAAAATACACACATGAAGCCAGACTGGGACTTAATATATTTTGGAAGAATATTTTCCGAAAATAAAATAAACTCCATCAGAAACATTTCAGTTTTCTCCTCAGGTGCAGATTAGAAATGGGATAACTTTCAGTGTATTCTTAATGGGAAACAAGTTTGTATAATGAACATATATAAGTCTAGTGACTCATAGCTTAAACATACATCTTCAAAGGTTGTGAATCAGTCAAGCCCGTTAGTAAGAATGTTTAGAAGTTGAAAAGGTAATATGAAGTTTTTGTAATAGCAAATTAAGAAGCTTATTTTCGATACATTAACCATTAAATTGTAATCAGAAGGGGTTTTGTGGAGATTCCAGTATTTTCATAGTTGAAATCATGAGTTAATTGAGGCCAGATCACCATGGAAAACCTGGAAGCATTGAACGGCCGTTTCGTCCTATTATGGGACTCGGTTAAGTGCTCTGGTACGAGACTGGTAGGCAGATAATCACTGTCCACCATTGAAAACAAACAATGATACTACTATATAATGATTAAGCTGACATACAGTGATTCTTAAATAATGATTTTTATCTAAAATTGTTATTTTGTAAAACGAGTTACAAAGTCAATTATTAATAATGAAAATAAGTACTAGTGTTGAAATCTGTATGAGTGAATTAATTTTGTCATGGTAAAGTTAAATCAGAAATAAGTGACCAATAGTGATCAGTTGATGATATATTACGGCTTTACTATCTCTTTAGTTGTTGATTAGAACAACATACATAAGCGAACAATATTGTTTTCGATTAGATCCTCATAAGGTTTTCAATTAATATATAGTAATATTTATATGTATGTACGAAATTATTAAACTAATTGAGGCAGTTTATGAGTCAGTGATAATAATAGAGTGGATAACATAAATAAACATAATAAGTGGAGAGTACAAATTAATGGTGTGATGACAAGATGAACTAGATGCAATGAGTAACAAAGACTTGAATCCATGTTTCGTAATGCAAAGTCGACCAATGACTTGAAAAAATATAAATGCTGAAATAATGCTCATAAAAACTATCAGATTACGTAACGAGAAGTGTTCAGATAATGAACAGTGAAGCGTATATTTGAAAAGAAGGGGAGGTAGTGAAGAGAAATAAATGAACAAAGAGTATGGAAAATAACAATAGATAAATCTCTTATAAGGCTAATTAGGTCAAAGAAGAGATGAAGGTGTTACAAATTTCTGATGAATACAATGACTTCGATTGTTAGCTCGAATTCCTGTAGCTTCTGCTATGTGTACGAGACGAGATCGAACCCCATAAGGAAAACTAGTATGAAAGGGGTTAAATCACTTTAAATGACTTATCTCTATCTACCACATGATCGCTATCGATCAAATTCTATAAGACAGAGCTGTGTATTGTTTTGACAGTACCCATTTCTCACCATGAAAATGAGCTGTTCAGTAACTTGTCGACTCAGTTGTTTGGTTGTGCGCCCAGTATGGCTTTCCCTACAACAGCATCTGGACTCGTAGATACATATAGATGCGGCGAAATCAAATGACTTATCATTCAGTTGAGGAATCGCCATAGATCGGGTCGAGACTGATAGACAGAGGTCAACCGCATTAAACGCTTTCTTCACAGGTCTAGTCAGTCTATTCGGTAGCACATCACGTATATCTCCGTTAAAATGCAGCTTCAGAAAGAGAGGTCTTTTACTAGCCGCTGATGTTGTTATTTTCCTGTTTATTACATGTAAGTGTTTCTTCAGAAAATCTTGCGGAAAACTTACTTCTCTGTTTATAGTTTCATCTATGCATATCTTCCTAGCTCTATTTGCAAGACATCTAACTAGGTTTCTCTTGTAATGAATGGACACGAAGCTCAGGAAATGCGTGGGCTGTGTTGATGAAGAACTTTTCCTATACACACTTCTACTGATGAAATCAATAAACTTTCTGTTTAACAAAACGTCGAGAAAATGTAGTTTATTATCAATTTTCTCTTCATACGTATACTTGATTGCTTAATGTTTATTGTTCAGTAGATCCAAAAGCTCTTCTTTTCTAATGTTCTAATCGAAGATAATGAAAGTATCATAAATGTAACGGTAATTAAAGTCAAGCTAATCAGTAACCTCTTTGAGAGGTCCGTTTTCTAGTTTCACAAAAAAGGATCAACAAGGATAGGATCTCGAGGTGAACCTGCAGTTATTCTATCAATTTCTCTATAACCGGCTTGAGCATATTATTTTAGTTTTAAAACAGCTAATTAGGCGGGTGGTTTGGGAAAGCTGTTCAATTTGATGTTAGCTTTCGTCAATAACCGATTTCAGCTAGAAGACTAATTGAAAATCATAGCGTACCTAATGACTATTTTGAGCTGGCCTGTGACTCTTGAGCAGTATGACACTGAGAACTCATTACCAATCTAACCGCCACACACAGCAACATGAAAGCTTTATCCCGGCAAATGAGTTATAATTCACTGGTCTGCAGTTATAACTTAAGTAACTTTGTGATATAAGAAAAAACGATAAAGTCTTTTAAATTAGTGGATCCATAATAACAAAACTAGGATAGAATGGCTGTTTGAATTTCCTTAGTTTCCAACCCTTGTTAAAAACAAAATTTAATAATGAACAGTATTCATAAACTCCCTGTCTAATTAACTATTTCGAAGCTAAAACAATATACTACTTATACCATATAATTTTTTTATAAATTTTTGCTTGATAAATCAGTATTCAAATTCTAGTTTATGTAATTATCATTTTCGAAAAAATTCTCAACTACTTTTGAATAAACATCTTATGTATCATCGTAGATAACTCAGTTTCATTCTGTATATAAAATCATAAATATCATTCATTTGATTGACTTCAACCAGTGTCAAAATGAACATCATTATTTATGATTTTGGCTTAAACAGATTAAGTTTTTATCATGTGTATATTTAAATAGAGATTATAATTGTTTGTTTCTTTTTTGTTGTTATCGTTGTTGTTGCTGGTGGTGGTGTTGGTGATTATGAAATATTTACAAATTTGATTTGATTTCATTTTTAGATGTCAAAATAAGAATTTCAAAATCTCCCTTCTATTTACTTGTTTATCTCTATGAAGAAAATAAACAATATGTTTTTTCTTTATATCAAATAATCTAAAACAGACACAGAAGTATTTTCCTCATAAATTCTGTTAATTAACTATATGGTTTATTGTTACTTATTAATGATAGAACTTTCATTGAATAAGGTTCTTACAAAATGTTGAAAATCTATTTAGTATACTAACGAAACTTTTTACGGAAAGTACATGAAGCTACTTGCTACTAAACCTTCTAAATCTACATTCTAATCAAATATAATCCCTTCATTATAAAGTATTAATATGTTGCTTTATGTTCAAGAAGTTTCTAATATTAACATTTGATTCTGCTAAATTAGAAATAAAAAGTAACCCATTGTACTATTTTATTAAGCTTTTTATAGTATTCACAGGAAAGATAACTTATATCAATAATTGATAAGTTTCATAACCAAAATTAAGTAGCTAAATCAAAAATCTGTAAAAATAATAGTCATATTTTAGATTCAAAAATTAGACGTATATTCAGGTCGTATTATTTATTAGAATGGTAATAATAGTGATCAGTTATTCTACTGGATGACTATCAACTTGTAATGATAAGCAGTTAGTGAACGTCCTAGAAAATAGGTTGCATTTAAATTTATTATGTTTCATAATGAATTTTTAAGGTATAAACATGCCTAACTTATGATTATTGTCTGTTAGTAAACAAGATATTCGTAAATTTTAATATTTTGACTTATACCAATGAGGTGATAAAATAATCGAGTTCTGTAAGACTGTCAAAGAAGCACAAAAACATTTTGAAAAAGGTAAATAGAATTTAAGGAAAACAGTCTGTGTTTGCGACTTTTTACAAGTCAAACAACTGACTGAGGTTAGAGTCGTTTTGTTTTGTTTTGAGACGTTTATCAATATATGTTCAATAGGGTTAACAAATAGTGTACCAAAAATATAGAGGTCATGTAATATGCTATTCATTTTTTGACACATTAACGTGGATTCCAGCTTTTTCGAATTAAATCTAGTCTTTATTCAGTGAGATATTTTTTTAAAGCTCTGAATGCTCTAACCATTATAGTAGATTTTAAAGACATTTTAAAGACATCACAATACTGAATATCATTCTGAAACCTTTAAGTAGTTGATATTAATCTTTGATACTATTAAGTGTTTATGATATTCATTACTAAAGATTATATGTATATGCTTTGCTGAATTAACGAACTGGCAATCAGCTTTGCATATTACCTGTTATTGCAAATAAAATTTCATTTTTATTTTACTTGATGTTTTGTTGACGACTTTATTTCACTTACATTTTTCGAAGATTTAAAAAACTAGTTTTTTTATGAATAAATTGGAATGTTTTTGTCTAATTTTCGTAAGTACAAATAGCAGAAATTATCCTTAAGAGTTACATATCAATAATATGTTTCATTTAGTCTATGGCTTTTTTGAGAATCAGATTTATTAGAAGGGGGTTTTGTGGAGATTTTAGTAGTTTTATATAGTTGAGATCATGAGTCAATTGAAGCTCCAATTGATCATATGCTCATTAGTGACTGACTTCAAGAGGTATTTCCTGGAATTCTAGTGAGAAGCAGTGACCAGTGGAGTTCAACCACGTCTGTTGGGAGATATCAACTCACTGAAGACATTAGTGGATGTGTCGCTCATAATTCGTGGATCGGTTGAAGTTAGACAATAACACCACCGGATGCCGGCTCAGTGGTCTATATGTTAAGCGCTCACACGCGAGACTGATAGGTCCTGGATTCCAATCTCGCGTGAGGGGATCATGGATGCGCATTGCTGAGGAGTCCCGCAATAGGACGAAACTGCCGTTTAACGCTTTCAGGTTTTCCATGGTGATCTAGCTTCAATTGATTCATGATCTCAACTATATAAAAATAAGATTTACGTTTATTGATCTTTTAAAACAATAACACAATTAACTTTACCAAAGAATGTTTATCTCAGGGAAATCATCCTAAGACTATGACTAAACACCATTATTTTCATCTCTAAATTAGTCAAAATATTATGTTAATTAAATTACTATTTCATAGTCATGTGTACTTATGATATTTTTGCAATAGTCAATTGGTTTCTGACACTGTCTACCTATAAAATTACTGACTATTTAAGTAGTATTTAATTACCTACTATTTCTAAATACTTTTTATTCTATATACATCAATAAAAAAAATACTGTCACTAATACATCATGTTAACCGTAATACTTTTGAATAATTAATAATCATTTTTTAAAAATTAATTACAAAATTTTTCTGTACAACATTTTTCAGGTAAAACTTCTTAGAAAAGAAAAAACATTTATAAAAAACCCTGTCTATGAATAATGTAGAATTTACCTTTATTGAACAATTTGTATGTTGACAAGATGTAATCAATAGTCCTATACATATACTTAATTGAGAATTCTTTCATGGTATTAACATCGACGTCTAAAGAATTTATTTTCATTCATTTTTTGTCAGATCTTATATGTTTTGTGTGGGATAATCATAAAATACTACGATTGAAATGAGCAGAACATTATTCGACAGAACATTTTTAACTATAAAGCCTAATAATAGATTAGTGGTTTTTTTCCAATTTTTTATTTGTATTGAAAAGGGAAATGTCAAGAGTTATTTTAGTCGCCTTTCATTTAACATTATAACTTATACAAGTGTATTTACAAATTGCTTTTTTATATTAAACATTATAGGATAATAAACAGGTTACAATGTATATTGCTGGTGTGCGGCTTATGCTCCTCCACAAGGGGTAACAGGCGTAAGTAAGTACAATGTATATGTATATTTAACCAGTTAAAAAATTTACATCTGTAAATACACAATTATATGAAGAACAATGAATATTCTCTTCAATAATTTCTCATCAGGTTCTACAATTATAAATCCAAATCAATGATCCACAAAAGAAATTTGGCCAAGTTTAAGGCAGAGTACATCATTTAAAAAACTGTAACATGTGAATCAAGAAGTGTTTTTGATATAAAATAAAATCGAATTCGGATCAAAAAGCCAGAGCTTTGCATCCAAAAGAAATATGTCAAGCCACTCCTTTTACCCTGGCCAACTTCAGGGTCAACTTGTTAATAATCAATTTTATAATATGGTGACATTAATTTGATTAATGTTCATTTTTATATCCTAAACTTATTTATTTTATCTACACATCTTACCAGTCATTCTTCTTCTTATTATTATTATCACATTTGCTAACCTTTTAGAGAAATTTATTCAGCATCCACCCCTATCTACTATATCTGAACTAATTCATATTATTCTACATATTGCGTAATTACTGATTTGTAATCCCATTGTTCTATCTCACCCCCATGTCAACTATACTTATTCTGATCATTTATCTTACGATTTTGTTTCACTTATAAACTGATTCAAGTTAACACTTCATATTAGTCATCCCAACATTAACGATTTTATTTTATTTTATATTACAAACACTCCTTTATTCACATATTACAGTTTCTTAAATGATGTACTCTGCCTTAAACTTGACCAATTTTCTTTTGTGGATTATTAATTTGGATTGATAATTGTAGAACCTGATGAGAAATTATTGAAAAGAATATTCATTGTTCTTCATATAATTGTGTTTTAATATGATGGGAATTTTTTAGCGATATGTAAATACGTTTAATGATAGAATGACCAGACAATTTAACGGTCTGTTATTAATCTTACCGTTTTGTTCTGGTGTGGTATGAGTCTCAGTATGATTATGCATATGAAACACTTACAATTCGTTCTTTCGCGGTTAAAAATTACGATAATATCAAACTTTTTAATATGGCTTTACATGTGTCGTATTTTTTTTATTTTTCAGGGTAAAATCGTGTGAAAAAAAATAATAGATAGCTTATTTTATGAAACCTGGCCCGATTTACATTTGTTGTGTGCTTGTAAATCAAATGACTTATTTGCAGCATATACTCATGTCATAAAACATTAATGTCCTACAACAACATTGAATTCTTACAACTCGTAAATCACTTAATGTAAATCCTATTTTTCATTTCGCTGAATTTGAAGTATGAATCTTTGACTGAGATTACTGCATGGTCTTTGAATTCACGTTGATAAGTTACTATTTATAATCAGGAGAGGTGCTTACCTGTACAATTCTATGTCCAACAGCTGCATCTGTACTAAGATTAATCATTCTTTGTTGAACTTTTGGAAATTCCCATTCTGGTGCATTGTCATTCACATCTAATATTCTCAATACAATCTGAGCTGATCCAGTTAATGATGGTTTACCACTGTCTTTAATAAATAAATCCATTATGATTAATTCTAATTTTTCACGATCTAATGGCATTAGTGGATCAATAAAACCAGGACCATTAAGTTGAGAATTTATTTGAGGCATACGAAAGTATAAATCACCAGACTTTGATATAGAAAACCAGTTAGTTAAAGTGGAATGTGCTGAAATATAACTAGTATTTTTAATAAAATAATCCTTTTCAGTTGGAAGATTTGACTTTTCAGTAAGCATAGGATGTTGAACTGATTGAAGCCAATAATTAAGATTTCTATTTATTTCATCTATATCACAGTCGTACGCTTCAATTTTTCCTATACGTATTGGTGGCCTTGCATCTTCACTAATGTTGAATTCATATATTTGCTGAGTAAATGAAGGTATGCAGTCATTAACATCAATAATATCTATTGTAATGGTAGCATTAATGCTGTTAACTTTTGTTGTAGAGTTCTCAATAAACAAGTTGGATCTTTCTTTTATGTTGTCGCCTCCATCACGAACTTCAATAGGCAAAGAAATCGATTTTATCATTTCTCTATCAAAAATCACTAAAGCTTTTAGTTCGCCACTGACCGAATTCAACTGGAACCATGGCTGAGGTGGTAAATTCAAATTTCTTAGTTTTAAAGATTCATCTTCATCAGAATTTTCTTGTTTATTAACGGTAAACTGAGGTTGACCATGACCAAGTAGCGTATAACGAAGACCTAAATTTCCAGCATTTGTTGTTGGGTCATCAGCATCGTCGGCACTTAGCTTAAGAACGACAGTATCGATAGGTGCCGCCTCCTCTAGTGTACCCGTCAAAGGCCCTTTAATTACTGGAGGACAATCGTTCTCATCAGCGACGATAACTTCTAAAATAGCCGTCGACGTATGCCTTTTGTATTCTGATATATGTAACATAGCTTGGTCACTTCTTGCATTAAGGGGATATCCACCATCGTAATCATCATTATCATGACATTCTATGGGCACAAAAAATCTAGCTTCTTGTTCTCTATTTAAAGAAACTCCAGCTAAATTAATTTTGTACCTCAGCCTTCCACTCTCCATTAAATTCTCACCGACCTGTAATGGATTAATTTGAAATGCTTTGTGATTTACTTTACAAACTGGTTCAAGAATTTGTGGTCGTCTAAAATTTTGTGAGTCGTTCATTTCTGGTGATGATTTTATTAAGGACCGTTGAGAAAAAACAACTGGCATTTCTTTTACTGAACTCGCATAATTTAGTTCCCTTGCGCGTAGTTCAGCAGTTAGATCTTTATCCGTTACCGTCACCGTGGCAACCAACTGATCAGGTGGACCATTTTCTTTGATGAAAATGGTTAAATGAAATCGTGAATTCTGTAGACTGTCACCCAAGGTGCTACCAAAATAAAAACTCCGATCATTCTGTTTGAATTTCAACGGAGAGTGCAATTGAATTTTTGGTACGTGGTCATTTAAATTCACAACATTTACAATCAGTTCTGATTCATCAGTCCACTTACCATCGGTAACAAATATGGGTATACGATGCTTATGTATATGTTCAAAATCAACTTGGCCATATATTGATATCGATCCTGTCATTTTATCTATTTGAAATAACTGTTTTGTCTCAGCTAAAATGGATGGTGAGAAACCAAATTTAAGACGTGATCGATCTGTAACATCTTTATCTGTCACTATTGGGCGATAAATTTGTGTGCGAACTGGTGAATGTTCTTTAATCCAAATTTCATCAAATTTCTTAAAAAATAATGGTGGGTGATCGTTTATATCAGTCACCGTAATATTTATAAATAAATATCCAGTTAAAGGTGAAGGTTTACCCCCATCTGAAGCATAGATTAAAACTTCATGCACTGACCGATTTTCATAGTCTAAATCCATATTTATCCTTAACCATAAACCAGAACCAGTATTATGTGATGTAGAATCAGTGTTAGTAGGTACTGTGTCCCAATCTAAAGAGAAAGCTTCGTTGGTTGTTTGCCCATATATTCCATATATGGAAGTTGTGTTCTCTGGTCTCGCATCTGGATCAGCAGCTTGAGGTAAAGCGATACGTGTCCCTATCTCCGTATGTTCTGTTATAGTTAAGTCTAATTTTGGAATAGGTTTGTTAAGTTCTAGTAATTTTCTATATATAATTGAATTCTTATCTACATGTTGAGCTGAAATTGTTAGAGATTCATGAGCACTCCATTCAGGTGCATTATCGTTTATATCCAAAACATATAGATTGATCTGTAATATAGATTCTTTGAAACTATTCTGTCTGTTACGAATATCTATCAAGTCAACTAGAAGTAAAAGAACTATAACACATGGCTTTACATCTATTACCGTGGATTGTTTGTTATATTCGTTGAAACCAATGCTTGTTGAACAGCATACTTGTTCAGATGAACAAACTGCTTCTCTGTTCACCCGAGAATTCACTCGTAAATATTGTTCATGTGGATTTGACGTATCAAGAAAAAATAAAGGATTTGGTTCAAGAAATCTAAATTGCAATTCAAAATTTGAATTGATAATTAAATCGGAAGATGTTTGAGATACCGCCTCAACAAACAATTTTCTCAAATCAGCTACCACTGCAGTTCGTCCTAATTCTTCTTGCATATTTACAAATACTTGATAATTCGTTTTTAGGTCATTTGCATAGATTCCAAATTTTAGTTGATAAATGCTAAATATCAGCATTGTTAATAAATAACAGTCATTACACGTAATTCTTAGTGGCCCTTTACATTTCATTTTATGATATCGAATTCATTTCTGTGGTGGAATGAAATAAACTGCATTCAATAGTTCTTCATGAAAAAAGAATACATATGAACTAAATATTTCTGTTTGGTTAACACGAAATGTTTGTAAAGATATACTGAGGTTTTTGGATTAAATAGCCTGATTAAATTACATCCCATCATTTGAGTACTTTATAAAAATGTTATTCAGTAAAATATTTCTACATCGAATTATTATTTATGATCATCTGATTGGTCAATAAAATGTAGCCAATCAAATTTTAGAAACCCGTTATTCAAGTTCTAAGGATACGAAGATATTCATCACTATGGTTGGTCTTCTATAATGAATTTTATGATAACTATATATGCTTGTTGTTCATTTTACGTCTAATTAATACTACGCCTTAAATTGCTTTTATAAGCATTTATATACAATTTGATTTAGTTTATATATGACATGTACAAAAAAAGTGAATTAAAGATATTCATTGTTAAACTGAAGCATAGTAAACAGTGTTAATCACTATCGCAACAGCATAATAACAAATCAGTAATATGACTTATCACTCATTAAAGAAAAACGAATCCTAAGAATAACTTCAGACAAACAAAAACTGTTTAAAAATAAGTCAAGCTAGTCATGCCACTTTTTTCTGATGATCACCGTGGCAGATTATTAACGATGGTATTAAAGTAATGGATATTTTTCCAGTTAACTGACATCTGGTTTAAGTGGATTCAACTGAAACGAATTTTAAAAGTCTCTTTAAATAAAAACATTTTGGTTTAATGAAATTTGAGTAATCTATTGCTTTTATATATTACCAGTATGCTTTAAAGCACATGTTCAACGATATCAACCAAATTCTATTACTGACCCTTAACTAACCGAAAATTCAATAATAGAATAACTTAGTTTTTGATACATTTATATAAACCAATGAGTCCCTTTTATAAATTTTTATAGAGCGATGAGAAGACGTAGTTGATCTGAAAAATGTGATGTTTTTGGGCTATAAATTTGGAACAATCTGGTCACACATATATTTGTCAAGGCATTTTATATGAAAATCAATAAAGGTTAATTACAAATGTGTTTAAGTAAAAAAGGTAATAAAGGCGAGAGCAACATTTTTAAAACCGTATAGAAAGAATAAGAAATTGTCGCATTATCTTAGGCCATAAAATGACTCAAGGATTACCAGGGTTAATTCAAGGTTACGATACATTCGTTTACAAATATTACTGTTCCTACTAACGGAAAAATACACATCTATAAAATTTAAGATGTCTGTGATCTCATCTCAATCTTGAGGGTCTACGTATCTCTATGATAACCTTTACACTTGTTACTTATTCTTTTGCTTTCACTAAGGTTTATTTTTTTTCATCACTGTTACAAAAAGCATATTTAACAATTATATTTCATTATTATTCAAAATTATGACAGCATTCAAGTAGTCAGTGGGGTTTTATCCTCGATTTCTATCAGTATGGGGATTTGTAAAGATTGTAGTAATTCACGAGTCGATTCAAGAATTTAGACTAATGAATTCCAACAGTTTCTTGCTGGTTATATCACTCCATATAAATTATATGTTATTTCCTTCATAGTGAATTGTGATATGGGTTGTTTTTACTAGTATTACTTTCATATAATTCTTTTTTCTAAGTCATTAATAAAAATGCACATTTACTTATTAGAATGTACCTGGAGGCTATCAAATCACGAGATGTATCATTCATCCAAAATGTAATATATTTCTGTTTAGCAAAAAAATAACCAATTTCGATACATATAGAAAATAAGAAAAACAATGAAAAATCACTTTGCTCGTTTCCCTTCGGTTTTAGCATTAAATTTATTGTTATAATTAAAACAAACTTGTGTTTTCTTATTTTTCATCCAACTAGCTATGATTTTGTCCATCAGTTTACCTATCTAAATAATTTGCCTAATCATTCATTTCTGTCAAGCATTCAAAGGTGTTCAATGGTTTATATTTTCGTGATGACAAATTGTTTTAAGAAAATCTCAGGAAACAATGTTCATTACAACTTTTTTTTATATTTAGTGACAAACCTTATTGTTAATCTGTTACGAATTTATTCCGTTTATGTTTATGAGGAGAAATGCTAAGAGTTACTAATTGCTCATAAATATTCTGATTGAAATATGACAACATATTTAGCTAATTATTCTTTCTAATGTAGTTTGCATTTAACAAAACAAATCAAATTTTGAAGTGAGAAAACAATCGACCATACTTGTTAAATTCGTAACATTCAGTGAAAAAAGATGGTGACAAATGAATGTCTTTTATTTATGATTAGTCTTTATGTTTTTTTACCATAGATATCTAATACAGACTGAGTATCGTATACGTTATCGCTTATACAAGATACCGATTTCCATGGTATTAAGTTCTGTGAGGCCACTATTTGTTTTCAAAACTCTGATTGTCATCTTAGACAGGGTTGAGAGTAAATTTAGTAAGTTTTAGATAATCATTATTCCAGCAATCAGTAATCGTTCTATTATCCTAATAATTTCTATCAGTATACATGATATCTTATTGACTTTAATATCATCGTATTGTAGACTGAGATTTCATGTCTAATTAAATATGGGATCCGTTGATGGTCAAAACAACAAGGTATTTACTAAATTATCATAATTACAAATCTTCGTTTGATTTATATGACACAACAACTACTGAAATTTAAGTGATCTAATAAGAAACTTAATCCGATAGACAATTTAGTCCTCTTTTACCTAGTATCAATCAAAACGAAAAAATCAGTGTCGATGCACTAAAGCAGCAAAATTAAAAACATTTTAAAATCTTACATTTCAATTGTATTTTGTAAAGGGCTTATTCGATGGGTCTTAGTTTTTAGAACTCTAATATCCTTTTTTGGTTTCGGTAATATACTAATAAATAACTTCGGCAAAATGAAAAAGTAATGATATATATATATATATTCATCTTGATTTTTTTAATAATCACACAGTTGTTATTATGTGAGTAATTTTCTCTGGCTATTGAAAACCCTTTTACAGTAATCAAACTCGTAGCTTTTTTCAAAAAACTCGAATTATTTGGTTAACATGATTATCAAGCATTTTATGGAAAAGAAGTACCGCTTGTAACTAAAGCATATGTGAAACAGATTCATGTGGAAATATATAAAATAACTTAAAATGTCCCCTACGAAAAACTCATCTCTTTTGGTTAAATTATCTATCTAGAGTGATTAAATTTCAGGATATCATTTCATCTGCTGACATCAACAAGTGAAACTTTGAATACTGAAAAAGGGTTAGTCAACTATTTTGTTCCTTTAAAACTCTTTTAGTCTGGAAAAGCGAAATCGCAAACAATATGGTTAAAGATATTTAAATTTTTCATTAAACATAACATCATCAGACTAATGAAATGGAATTGTTGGGTTTTATGTTCAGTGTACTAGTCTTCCCACATAAATATTTCCTGCTTCTTCTAATTTATTGAACGTCTCATGAGATTACTTTAAATATCAAGAAAAAAATGTTGAATAAACACATATATCAAAAAGTTTTTCATCATCACAATTCCTGTTATTCCTCGACACACTGTCTGCACTTACTAGAACATCTAAACATAAAGAATCAGCTGTTCCAGTGTTTGGACTGTTTTTATAATCACAAAGAAAGAAATCTTGTAAACGAATGGAAAGTAAGCGAAATTCGTTGGTTCAATATTTGTGATTAAGCATTTAGAGACAAAATAAATCCATATGCAAATTAATCATTATAAAAAAGTTTTAATGTTAGAAGGTGTGTTAAATATTGTCTCCAGTAAATAATTTTTAATGTTCAAAAAGCATTCTTATTCAAAAATAAGACCAATAGTTTTGTAAGACAAGTTTATATAAAGTGTAGAAAATACTTAAAACAATGTTAGGGAAAAGATTATCTGGTATATCCGTTCAATAAATGAGAATATCTAGATTTTGTTACTACAATGAATGACAAAACTTATCAGATATTCATTATGACTCGTATTGATACTGAAATTTGTTGCTAAATCCACTATTTGAATATTTTGGTACCACTACAGAATGTGTGATGAAAGTTTTAGTAATTTGAGCGTTCTCTAACAATATATACTAATATAAAACATATTCTTTGACAATATTCCAAACTTCAAGTGAAATTTCAGCAAAAACGTTTATATGCATCAATTAATTGGTTACAATGTGACCATAGGTTTCACAATAGGCTTTTGAAAACAGTGACAAATTATGATTTGTATGATTTACAAGATCAACAGATATCTGTCTGAAAAATCAATTTATTATTAGGAAGGCTTTGACATTATAATGCTGGTAGGAGTCAAAAATATGTTCTTCTAAATTGCTCCGTTAATTATCATTATCTACAATTTAAGTGTTTTGGCTAACATAATGGTTAGTAAACGGTTAGTCGTGGTTTAAAATAGGAAAAGTTAAACCACAGAAGACTTTTAAAATAATTGCATGTTCAAAACGAACATGAACCAAAGGTATTGTTATCAAGATCAATGATTATTTTGAGTGTTTATTTTGGTATTTGTTGATAATCAGGCTGATTAGAGGTGTTATGCAAATATGGTTTTATTATTTTGTGTTAGCACAAAAACGTGAATGAATCGGCTATAGACTAACTAAGATTTGTTATAATTTGTAATATTATTACTTGTGGCACAGAACTTATCTTTTCCACTGATAATGAGTAGTTAGGGTATTTTTAACTGGTTTCTGATAAATTTAAATTTCTTTTCATTTACCCTCAGTTGACTCATGCTTTCAACTATCCAAATGCTAAATCTCCACAAAACCCCCTTCTGATTATAAGCATATGCTCACTAGTGACTGACTTCAAGAGATAATTTCTGGACTTCTGGTGAGAAGCTGTGACCAGTAAAGTTCAAACCACGTTTGTTGTGGGATATCAACTCACTGAAGACAATTGGTGAACGGTTGCTCAACTTCGTGAATCGGTTGAAGTTAAACATTAACACCATCTCATGCCGGCTCAGTGGTCTATCGGTTAAGTGCTCTGACGCGAGACTGGTATGTCCTGGGTTGGAATCTCGCGAGGCGAGGTCGTGGATGCGCACTTCTGAGGAGTCCCACAATAGGACAAAATGGTTGTCCGGTGCTTCCACATTTTCGATGGTGGTCTAGCTTCAATTGACTCATGCTTTCAACGGTTTAAATTAAACTTGTTTGCAACCAGCTGTGAATCATTCCTTTGTTTTTTTTTTAAAAAAAGCTAGTACTCTACTTTGCTTTAATAAGGATTTTGAGGATCCAATTAATATTATAAGTGTTCTATAGAGGCGGTACACACAGCAGCATTACTTCATATTTTAAATGAATTTAGTATATTCAGTCATGAATTCTATATAATTCTATGAATAATATTAAGTCTACTATTAGTTACAATTACTTAGATAATAAAGAACATTAGTTGTTGAAAAATGTTGAAAAATGACTGAAAAATAATAAATATAAAACCCTAACATGTCTTTAACGGAAAGACCATGACATTTCCGTTTTATTATTTATAAAGTTTTGTTACTACGTTTCCAAAAAAAATTGGTACCCATTTATTCAATAGTCTATTACAAGCTCATAAAACAAAATGTTAATCATATTATCATTGTTAGTAATAAATCATTGTATTGAACTATACAGAGGAAATTATTTTTAAGGTATACCTTTACATGTGATACAGGGGAAAGCGGTTGAATTAGACAATAAAAGTTTAGGATTCTGAATTTTAAAATAGGACTTTTGATCCATGATTCTTATTGGATAGTCAATCATAGTTATTGCTTAAATTATATTTTCAAAGTAATTTGTAGAATGTTTTAATCCTCAGAATTATAAGGTTTGGTAAGTATTATATCTTTTTTTATACTTTAGATGCCCATTTGGTTTAAAGTAGTGGAATAAGAATCAATTCTAATTGTTGCCAATCCATACTATTGACCCATTCGGTTGTATCAAAGATAACTTAATAATTATTATCGTAGAAACGTCTCAATTTATTGATCATGAACAAAAGCATTATTCTAGTATTTTAGCCATTAATAAAACAATTTTAATGAACCCCAATTAGAATATGGATGCTAAAGCACATGGATACTGTTTTAATTAATTTTAATAATTTAACTGTTCCAATTTTTAAACTTTCCATACAAAAAATCTCCCATTTTTGATCTGCAAAAAAATACTACACTTTGTTATCAGATCTGTTTCTGTAAATGGATCCATAAATCGATCATTTATTCCTGGTTTCAGTGTGCATAATAATAAACGACTACCAGATCGATGAATTATATTTCATTCACCGAGAATCATCTTTTTGTGAGTTTAGTTTTCCTCTCTTTTTCATTCTCTAAGAATATACAAATGTATAGATATACAAAATATGGCTAGCTAAAATGCTTCGCAAAATTAAAGGTATTCCCTTAGTTATCATAATTTTTTCATAGTATTCAGTCTTTTCATCTTATGAACCTTTTGGTTAGTTGTTTTACAAAGAGGTAGTATTTGAATACTTAGTATATAATTCAAAGTATTTATCGTATGTAAGCTAATTCAAGGGGGTTTTGTGAAGAATAATATTTTAATTTGTATACTGTTTTCATCAAACAATGATCTTATTTGGAGATATATACAACTGAAATAGGCAAATATAAAAAATATACTCTACTTTTTGATTATCTACCTATCTATCAGTTCAAGAACTTCCTTAAAAAACTTTCAAATCATTTAATAGAAATCAATTCAAGGGTATTGAATAGATCCATAAATTCTAATAAACATTCTAGTTATACAAACTGTAAACACTTCATGATATTATTCCCTGTTGTTACGTCGAAACAAGCTAAATATTTATTTGTTTTTATTCACATATTAAATTATCTACAAATTAAATGGTATTGATAAACACTTCCTGAAGAGCAGCTAAAAACGATCATCTTTGACATTCAGGTATTCTTGAGCTTTAAATAACGAATTTAAGAAATCGGTCATCAGTTTTTGTAATAAAGGTAGAACTTTTAGAATTGACCAATTCAAAGATTAAGCAGTTATCCATGAATGATGATGAATAAACAACGGACTATATTTCAGAAGCTGAAAATAATGAACCTATTTATATCAACTCAGAGATTTCATGATATCGTTTGAACTGCAAAATATTAATTTGATCGTTTTATTAATGCGTATGGAGTCCTGTGAACAATCCTAGCACTTCTTAAGCTAAAAACAAACTATTGAGTGCTTTTACTTTTATAGTAGTTTTTCACTTCATACGTAAAACTATGTTTTAGGAAGCGTATTTGGCATTTTAAAGCAAATTCTAAAAGAAACCAAACAAATAGTTATCGCAAAATGTAACTGCATCAGTATTTAACAATAGATAACAAGTCCTCATGAGTATACATGGATTATATCTATTGACTGATAAATATCTTGAACGTAACTAAGATTCATACCTCACTGTTCCATTTTTTGGTAATACATTATTGAGTTATGATTTATAGTTAACTGTGTGTTATGGGAAAGTTAGCTTTGGGAATAAGAATTAACTCATAAAATGTTTTTTTTCTTCTTGACATTCAGTAAACAATCAACATTTACCACCACTTAGTTAATCCATAAACGTCATTTAAAATATGGGCAAATCTGAAAGTCTAACTGCTTGTGGTTAATATATATATATTTGTGGATTAGTTTTCATTTCATTGTGGGTGGTTCACAACTATTTATTAATGGGACAATTAACCTATACAAGTGTGGTATGATAAGTTAAACTATTCACTATAAAAATTGGTACACTAGCAAAATGATGTTGTTTTGCTACTATATATTTCTTTCTAACGTTCCATTTAATCTTGTTAACAAGAAGTCTAAAAATGGGATATTTTTATTTCAATCTTTATCTAATAAAAAGATAACAAATGCATGCAAGGTGTTATACCTTGAATCTATATTAATATTTTCCATTTCAACTGTAAGTAATGTGAAGGTACATTCTATATAGATGAAATAAAATGTTAACCCATTAATTTCCCTTCAGTTTGATCCATTTTTTAGTTTCTTCTAATAAGTTCATTCTGTATAAAATCCATTGTTACTAGAAAAAGAAAGTTTATGAATGAATATGACACGTCTAATGACGTAATAAATGTATTTTCTAAAACCGGGCTTTTTATTTCATTGACAAACACCAAACATTGATTTATTTATGACAATTTCTTTGTGCAACGGCTTCAGGATTTGTACTAATCATTTCACTGTTGTATGGAAGTCAGAATTGGTTAAGTCTGAGAATGATTATAGGGGTAGGCCATTTTTGTACGCTTTAGGCATACATACATTCTTGGCGCTATGGTCCCTGTAGATTCCAGAACCTCACAACATTTTAACTAAGAGATGATCCTTTTTAACAAGTTTACTTAGACAAATACTGGAAAGTCATCGGATATAATGATCTGGGATTTTTATGGACTTTATCTTTAGAATCTGTCCCACTATCACCATCATCTTATTAAGTTCTTTTACTTTTTCTTTTAGCAACCGGCTTTGTGGTTCAGCGCCGCTATTAAGAAATTTCGGAAGCTCAGTTTTTGCACAAAATCTTCCTTCAAAACTCCTCAACACCTGGGTTTTTATGTAATTTAACAAACCAATTTATTTGACACAAAATGCAAGAGCTTCTTTCACTTACGCTTAATGATTGAACGCATTAAAGCCTTCCAAAACACTATAATAAAACTTGGGTCCAGTGTTCTGGTTTAAGAATTCGCAATTTATAATTTTTCCATCGAACTTCACACAATGTTGTAGATACACATTAAGAATCTTTTACACAAATCTTTACCCAGAAAGTTTCATCAAATCAAAACTTCACATTTGAACATTTGAGTTGTATGAATCCGGGTTGTATCTGGATCAACCGTAAATATAATCTAATGTTTTTGAACTTATTGCTGTAATTAATGAGATCAACTATAGGAAATGTAGATGCTACAGAGAATGCCCTGTCTTTTAATTACTGAATTAAAATTGATTTATTCACATTTCCAGCTCTAGTCAATTTTTAACTTAACCCTAACATTATCAGTGACCTTTCAATCAATGTCTTTTAAACCCTCAATAGCCAGGGTTTCTCAATATATATAAATAACAAGATTGTATGCATTGACACACATTTTCGACAGTATCCACAACCAATTAGTCTTCTAATACAGTAAAACATACTATTCCATTTTTCATTTAACATTAATTAAGTAGCTAACTTGTTGTCTTAGATTAATTTAATTTTTTAAATTATTAAATGGAACATAGTGAAATAAGATATTTAAACAAATGTGTGTTTATGTGTGTGTGTGTGTATGCAATCAAAACACTCAACTGAAACATAAAAAAATAATGCGACAATCTTACTGCTTAATTTTTTCATATCTACTCTATCAATAATCTTTTCTTAAGGTTAGAAAAAAATAATAAAAGTTGAACACTTTAACAAAATCAAATTATTGAAGAAAAAACAAACAAACAAACAAAAAAATTGAACTACAAAATTATTTTGAATGTTTTTCTTTTTTTTTGAGGAATTTTTCATAAAACTTGGGTTTTTATTAAGTTACTTATATTTTTTTTAAAAAAATTATTTTGTTTATCTTCAAAAGTTTGGAATCGTTTTTTTTTAAAATTTTTTAGTTACATTCTTATTAGGCTTAATTATTTAGTTCTTATGTGAGTGTGTGTGGGTATATGTACACTTACTTGAACTATTTACCGTTAGGTCATGTTGGACAAATTAAATTAAATTTCATTTTGCTCTTTAATTTTTTTTGTTTTTTTTTCTAAAAAAAGGGACAAGTATTTTCATCATTATTTAATCATATTAAATAGTGTACTTTTAATTTTGTTGATTAGGTTCAAATTAATCATTTGGTCAAAGTATAACTTTTATTTATAATCTTAAAAATATAAAGCTTATATTCTGTTTTTTAGTGTAAATCCAACAAAAAACATAATAATTAATTATTTAATTGATTACTTATGCCTGTTACTCTCAATGGAGCATAGGCCGCCGACCAGCATTCTCCAACCCACTCTGTCCTGGGCCTTCCTTTCTAATTCTTTCCAACTTTTGTTCATTCTTCTCATGTCTGTCTCTATTTCTCGGCGTAATGTGTTCTTTGGTCTTCATCTTTTCCTTTGACCTTCAGGATTCCATGTGAGGGCTTGTCTTGTGACGCAGTTTGATGATTCCCTCAATGTGTGTCCTATCCACTTCCAGCGCCTCTTCCTGATTTCCTCCTTCATTGGAACCCCGTTTTTTCTCTCCCACAGTAGAATGTTGTTGATAGTGTCTGGCCAACGGATCCGAAGTATTTTGCGTAGACAATTGTTAATAAAACTTGTATCTCCTGGATGATGACTTTCGTAGTTCTCCACGTCTCCGCCCCATACAGAAGAACTATCTTGACATTTGTATTGAAAATTCTGATCTTGGTGTTGGTTGACAATTGTTTTGAGTTCCAGATATTCTTCAATTGTAAATATGATGCTCTTGCAATAATTGATTAATGATAATTTATTATTTATTTTTTCAGCATTTAAAAAAGTTTTAATTGACTTTTATGAAATGTAACAAAATTTATCTAAAGAATTATTTGAATAGAAGATTAATTCAACGTTTTACATATGATAAATAAAATCAATATTCCTCATAATATTTTTGTTATATTATTTAGTATGCTAAAATATTTTCCCCCTTTTTAACTTCTATATGTTAAAAGTGCAAAACCTATAAATATTTATGTTAAGAATGAATTCATTGAACTATTCTCATTAAGCTAATTATCAATATAATACTATTGTTCAGAAGGACGATGAAAGCTCCACGACTAAGCCATCCAGCTCAGGGAACAAAACTCCATCAATATAATACTATCGGTTTTGTTACATATTACTTAAAATACTTGAATACTTATCCAATTTATAAACTTTTAATCTAAAAATATAAGAATAATTTCGTAACTTCATGTAAACTAACTTGGACCCATCAAAATATGTTCCAATATTCACCGACCAAATATCTTTGATACACATCAGTTGAAACAAAATTCAGTTCCTGTTTAATAGTGTATAATCAATTTTTTAATTCAAATAATATGAAATGAAATTTGGGGTTCAAACTAACTTTTTAGTTTATGAAGCAACAGATAAGAAAAGACATCAGTTCCATTTGGTTACACACTTCACAACTGGAGGAGAATGACATTAGTATCTCATATGATACTATTACCGAATTGATGTGAATTTAATGTCGTGACAGTCATCGATAATCATAAGCCAATTTCCACTATCAAATTTAGGTAACAGTTATGTTATATTTCAACGGGTGTATCATGTTTATTTATTGGTAGTGAGACTGTTGGGATGACCCTGCATTTTTCTCGCAAGCGACATGACAAACTCAGGGGTCATCAAGGAGCATTTCAACCAATCAGCGATTAATTAGAAATTATGTGAAGTTATGTTACTAAAATAACGAAAATGGAAAAGTCACATACGGAGATCCTGATTGGCTGATTTATACACTGCTACTATGTTTAGTAGTATTCTGGAACTTTCAGTAAAAACTCAAGGACTCTTAAATTACTATAAAATCCCTATATTTTCTGTACATAAAGGAACCCTGTAGTAAAGTGCTTCTCTCACACTTTGTGCCTTTTCTCTGGTCTTCAAGTCGATGTATAGTTCTAGCTCGGGGGTACGGAACTAGCTTAGGGAAGCGAATATAGCAGTTCACAATCGGCCAGACGTAACAGAGACCTGAAATTCTTTGAAACATAAAGCGGATTGAGTTGCATTATATTAATGAGAAAAAGTGATTTCTTTGCTAGGTCGTAAAAGGAGCTAAAATATCAAAAATCCAACACTTTAAACTGTCTACCAAGTATAAGTGACTGTCATTACTAACATAACATTACAATAACCAAATAAAAGAATTCATGTATTGATACATATTTAGGAGAGAAGCATGGAAATAAGCTGAGTATTTCCTGTCTAAAGTAAAAATATAGTAAGGTAACTTTAGATGTATTCTTTTTTAGTCCATAAACACAAAATTTGCGTGAAGCAATTGTGTCTAGTATTTGAATTAAATTACCTAAAGTACCTTGAATTTAAAAGTCCATACTGAAAGTAAACATTTATAACAGCATCATTATGTATGATTTAGTAATCTAAAATAACGTACAAACTTATTACATGATGTTTCTTTAGCAAACCATTTTAATCGTATGCGTTTACATGGAAGGAAAATAATCTTCCAGAGTATATCATTACTAGAAATGACTAACACTATTTTATTTTATTTGGTGACATTATTGGACTTCCCTTTTTTATATAAGATAACATATTGAATGAAAACTTAATCATCTTCGGTAACTGCATTCTTACAAAAGTATGATGTGCCTTTCTTTATAAAGTAACAATGTTCATCTTCTATTCTTAGATACACCAGCTTTGAATAGCGATTTGTTAAAAATTTGATTTTTAAAACATATATTCATAAATCCCACTGTTAATCAATTTCCAATTAAAGCTCAATAGTTTCAATAAATGATACATAAACTGATTATTATTATTCATAAGACTTTTCTGGATAGTTTACATAAAAAAACAATCCTTGCGCCTTATTAAATTAGGTTGTCATAGTTACAGAAGGAAGAATTTACTAAAAAAAACAATTATAGACATGTTAACACTACTGTTTGACAGGTATTCATGATCTGTATTTGTTAATGTAACTATGTTTCCTTATACATATATAATAAGCATAAAAATATTTTAACTCCAATGATTTTTTATATACAGAATATTTTTAGAAAATAGGAATGTGTATAGTCTGTATATAGCAACAATTGGATATAATGAAGTTTCACGGATACAAAACATTCAATCAACTTTTAATTACATTCTATATTTATATCGTTATCATTGCAAAACAAAACTGTCAATCATGGAAATAAACTATTATATATTTTATATACATTTGTTATTATAGGGAGAAATGTAGAAAGGTTTTATAAAACTTAAAATAATCGAAACAGTATACCGTTTGTTGACTTTTGGAAAAAAACGTATCCAAATTTTCATAGTTGAAATCTTGAGTCAATTGAAGCTAGACCACCATGGAAAAACTAGAAGCACTGGACGGCCGTTTCGTCTTTTTGTGGGACTCTTCAGCAGTGCGCATCCACGATTCCGCCTCGTGAGATTCGAACCCAGGACATACCAGTCTCACGCCAGAGCAATTAACGGATAGACCACTGAGCCGGCATCCAACGGTGTTTATGTCTAACTTCGACTGATCCATGGAGTTGAGCAACCGTTCACCAATTGTTTTCAATGAGTTGATATCTCTACCACAGACGTGGTTTGAACTCCACTGGTCACTGCTTCCCACTAGAACTCAAGAAAATATCTCTTGAAGTCAGTCACTGGTGAGCATATGATTATAGACCCCTTCTGACGTAACCAAATTTGTTAAACTGTTATGAAAATAATCTGAAATATTTAGCTTATATAGCAGATTTGATTAGTTCAATGATTTCGAGTATAGGGTTCGTCATTTCAACTAAAGAAAACTTAGTGAGGATTTATCAATCGAAAGAGAAAACAATAACCTGTTGTTAGTTACTTATAAGTAAACTCAAAAATGAACACGAATCCTTTATACTTCCTAGATCACAAATAAATAAAACTGTGATTACAGATAACGCCATTGTTCACAGTTTTACAGCGAATTCATTATGACTTCTTTTTATATGCTTTTTGACGCATGAAAAGTGGGATTTTTACTATTTTTATGCTTTGCTTTAAATCAAGTGATATAATGTAAGTTTGTGTGAAAAGTATGTTAATGATATGCAGAATTGAATCATATTTAATGAGTGCTTTACTACTGTCCTTACTATCAAATATTGTCCTATTAATTACTCTATATACCTAGTTCAAGTTTTCTATTGAAATTATCAATTAAGGTCAATCAAAATGTGATGTACACAGAAAATGTACCGATTTTGCGATGTGAAACTCTGATAGACTGTGTTAACTTCATAAATCATAACAATTAGAATTCTGATGAACGATTCGCTCTGATGTTTTCCAAGCAATTCTAATGAAAGAAAATATGTCATAAGAAAATATGAATTCTGTTAAAGTATTTAAACCTTTTAAGCTTAGAATAACACCAAAGCTTTTTTTTCTGTACATACATTTTGGTTACATCTTCTTTCCGAAAACAATTAAAGTATTTCAGAAAATTGGATTGAATTATAGTTACTAACAGTCGGACTTATGTATTGCAGTTGTCACTGTGATAAACCTTGTTAAGTAGTTAAATGATGTCCTTGGAATTTACTTCCACTGATAATGAAAGTATTAAATAATTTCTAGTTTGAAAGCTTTATGGATTACTTAAAAAGGTATCCATTTGTAATTAGTATTAAATCATTTTTGCAGCTATGGACTTTAAATATTGGTAAACCATCTTCATATAGATATTCACTTTTCCTTGATAACATCAAATTCCTCGTTCTGACTAGAATGTTAAAATTATTTTATTATATGATAAATTTCAAATCCTGGTTGATGACCTATTGCTTGTTATGGTTGTGGCATGATATATTTGATTTTGACCAACTTACCTCCCTATTCACAGATGGACTTGAATTTAGACCATTAATAATACAAGTATTCGATGTGAGTTCTGTTGTTATCCTTTTTTCTTGTGTGTAGATATAATCATCAAATTGAAGGAAAAAATGTTTCCACTTCAGTTTGACGGTTGAACAGGTAGGTTCACGAATTTCGAAAACTGAATGGTATACTTTTTGATGTCATTAGATATGGCATTTGAGGACATATAATCGAGCATTTTCAGTAAAGCTAATTGACTTGATTCCGGAAGCCATACTTGGATAACTTTATCAAATCTTCTGTTTTCCATCCTTAACTTTAAAGTAAACTTTTCTCGTGTAGTGAGTTTTAGGTTTTTGAAAAGTGCTGGTGTAAGTGATCATCGTTGGGGAATTTATATGAAAGGAAACACTGAACCGACTGGAATTGTCACAACTGAAAGACTTCATAAAAACCTTCATAATGAGAATTAATATCAAAATAGACTATCTTCATTTAGTCCGTTATACAAATACAGAACATGATCACATAGCATTAGAATCAACATCCATTAAATGAGGACTTTTAATATTAACACAATAAGTTAGCTGCACACCAACAGTTCAATGAATGAGAACTTATCCCGTCTATAATTTACAGATGGAATGAAATATATGTGCGAGATTTTACTATTGACTATCACTAAACACTCAGTCAGT
>NC_031495.1:35292898-35302091 GCF_000237925.1 Schistosoma mansoni
AATAGATGGAAAGTTCATGGCACAGTAAAACCCGTAGCCTTAGTGGAAAAAAGCCTGTCTACATCACCTTACCATTTAGAGGTGATTCAAATAGCCTTTTATTGAAACAAAGGCTTAAATCACTCATAAACAAAACGTATTGTGTAGCGAAGGTCATTATCAAAGAAACAACGAGGTCCATGCTTCATTCAAAACCTAAAAGACATGAAAACGATTGTGTCACATCCCATTGCGTTTACTAATTTAAATGTGTGTGTGGTCACACATAGAGAGGAGCAATTGTGATTTGAAAATTAGGGTGTGTGAACATGCGCCAAACAAATAGAGTCAAATGAACCGATAAGAGTAGAGGATAAACATCCATCATCCTCTATCGCCAAACATATAATCGAAACAGGCCATAAGATTGATCTTAACTCGGCTTTTTTGGTGTTGTATAAGAGCGTGAAAGGACGTATACTAAGGTTTGTTGAAGCCTTAGCAATACGAAAATTCAAACCCCCTTTGTGTATTCTTACCTAAAACCTATCCTGGTAACATTAGCTTATTAACCAGAGTGATTAGGTTTCAAATTGTTTTCACATTATTTTTATTATTATTATCCTTGTTTATTCTTACCCCCCATTTCCAGTCTAGTTAACCTCTTACTTTTTATATATAAATGTTCTTAACAAGTATATGTGTGAACAGATTGTTCGAAATGTATTGCGCTAATATATCACATAGTTCTGATAATCTTCGTCTTCTTATTACACTATCGAAATTTATCAAAGGGACTAATTGCTCTAAATAGTAATAATAATGATATTAAATAGACTAACCCAAAATAAATCTTTTTTCTCGTGAACCTGACATAGTAACGGATATCATTTGATTAATAATAATCTATACTGCATGATTGTCAGTTTAACTTAATTTTGTTGTTAATTAATATCCTGGCTACTTCAAAATAATGTATTATATATTTCAATTTATTACAAGTTCTAAATCTAAATTGTTGATTCCTATTGCAGTAATTTGCAGAGTTTGTTAGATTTTATACTTTATATCACGTAATAATCATAAATAGATAACTAGTGAAAACCTGTATGCACTGGAAAGCTTTTTAATCCTAGTTTAGCGTTTCCTCAGAAGTAAGTACTTACTATTTCACCAAAGATCAAACCCAGGACTTTCGGATCTTCCAGACATAGTTCATTATTTAAACTACTGAGTCAAAATCTGATAGTTAATATGTCTAAATTCAATCAATTACTGAGATATCACTAGTGATAATGAGTGATAGTCACGAAATATAAAAAAAATTGATTGAACTTACACATGCTTATGATTGGATACCGATTCAATAGTCCATAGACTAGGCATCTTCAACTTAATTTAAGGGTCTTTTACTTGAACCTTTACTTGGTCGTAAATGCTCGCTTCCTACGTGTTCCAAACTAGGACGAAAATAATGTCCAGTGCCTCCTGATTTTCGGTTATTGCCTAACTAAAATCACCCATGATATAAATCAAAGATTAAGGCCTAACCATATTTTAGATTACAGATGCTGTCTAATAAATAAAATTCATCACATTTAATCAAATAATTTGTACTACTACTGTGGTGTGGGTTACTTATATCCACATAAGTAGTATATAGTGATGGTCAGGGATAGAATGTATTTGGGCAGAAGATCGATAAGAAAAGAACAAAAACGAAGCGCAATCGGCATGAAAATGCATGAACAACGAATCCAGAGAAGATGAACTGATATTTGCAGAAGAAACAGTATAGATTGAGACAATTGATTGTTATTTTGCAAACTGATTGTTTACTGTATGGTTATGAGATTTTAGTGAGATGGTCTGTAATTTATGGTTAAATATACTCGATTGTCCAAACCTTTATTTTCGTTCACTACACTACTACCTGTTGATATTTTCGAAATGCTTTGTAGTGTTTTGAAGTTAGATGTCTTTACTTATAATTTGTAATGAATATATTATACTAATATAAGTTATTCTGATAAAATGAAATTTTACATCACTTCATATCTGATAAATAATTTAAACAAAGGTAAATTATGAGTCAATTGAAGCTAGACCACCATGGAAAACCTGGAAGCACTGGATGGCCGTTTTGTCCTATTATGGGACTCCTCAGCAGTGTGCATCCACTATCCCGCACGGCCATCTAGTGCTTCCAGGTTTTCCATGGTGGTCTAGCTTTAATTGACTCATGATTTCAACTATGAAAATACTAAAATCTTCACTAAACCCCTTCTGATCTATAAGGTAAATTATTCAAGAATAATCTAGTAAACTTTTCTATCCCCTTATTATATGTCATATTCAAAAAAACATCATTTTAAGAATCTTGAACATGGAATAAAATGAGAAGAATAGAAAACTATGCATAACTAATCACTTGTCAACCTAAAAGAATATAACTTCATTTTTTATGATTCGATACTCCATAACTCTTATAAGCATAATCTATTAGAATGTAAATTTGAAATCCATTGAATTTATATCAAATTACAAACATAACCCCCTTCTGACAAATAAAAAAACTTTAATTTTCAAATTAAATGAGCAATTTTATTTATTTTTTTCAAGAAAAAAAACTTTTTTTTATTACAACTGTATTGACAATTTACACGTATAATTTAGTTTCTATATTGTTATTTTTTTTATTATTTAATTTGATATATATCTCTTTTAATAAATGAAAAAAAAAAGATAATAAACTCTCATACAGTGTGCACATGTTTAAGTATGTTTATACAAGCACACATACGCACAAATATGTACTTATATATATATATATATATAAAGGTCTATTTATTCTTTCCTAGAAACAAAATCCATGTCAGTTTATAAATACATTTTTATTTAAAATGAATAATTTGGTATGATAAATCTCTTTTGTTAGGATAACTAATTTATTTGAATATTTGAGTGATGATTTATTACGTAATTCATTTTTTTCTTTTTTTTATATTCTTTATGTGTTCGGCTTATTAAGATGAATATTTATTATTATTATGATTATTAAGAGAAAGTTACTATTTTAGATAAAAGTGTTATGACGGCTTGATAGATTGATTAAATGATTACTAAAACAATTGGGGTGTCAAAAAAATGAGTAACTCAGAAGAGAAATTGATTTTCAACTCGTATATGTATAACAAAGTGACATCGACATACATATTTCTTAATGCCTTTAGTGAAACGAAATGTATCTTATCATGTTAGTTAAGTATGAGAATGTAGATCATCAGAAAACCTAGTTTGCTATATATATTTTTTCCATATTACATTAAAAGAAATAAGCTTTTATGATTGAAATTACAGTTTACTACTTTACATAATGTAACTCATTAACATTTTAAAATAAAATATAAATTGTAACAAAACTAGTTTTTGTATGCAACTTCAATATCTTTCAGTGTTATATTGGAACACACTAGAATTGATATCAGTCATTGATACATAGTAATTATTAGTATCATTAATAGCTTAATACATTATTTCACGTTCTACCTTATTTATGATCTTTTAATCAAACTACTTTAGAATAACTAAACAGTTTAGTTTCTTCGTTACTTGTAAATTACCTATGTAATGCAAATGGATGGAATTTATGATAGAAAAAGACGAAAAAGCTACAACAAAACACTAAATGATACATTTCACCACAAAAAATCACTAAATGAACATAAATTGAAAACTACTTAGTGATAAGTAGCAAACTCATAGTCTTTTCTAACTCTGAAACCGTTCAAACATATAATCCTTTTTGTGTTTATTCCACATTGTTCATAGTCTACGGTAAGCATGATGCGATTCAACCACTGAACCATTAGATAATAGTCCAGAATTTCTAACCTTATTCGGTTACGAAGTTAAGATAATTCTTATTTAATCTCCTTAGAAGTAGCTCAGTTCACTTCAAGCTTGGATGACTGCCAAAATTATAGATTATGGTTTGAATGTAGGATAAAACATATTTTTAGACAACTGTTTTTACATGAGTCAGTGAAAAAAGCCTTAAACTGTTATAAAATAGCCACGTATTAGTGACTAGTTCTCAATAACTTTCTAAATGATGCCATTTCGTAATGAAAATTAGCTTTAAATACCACTAACTTTTCATAAAATTATCTGATCGAATGATCAAGAAACAAACCAATTTGAAATAACATGGTATTGTAAATTCACTTGGTATTGTTTGCTTGTATCTTTCTATTGTTGTTTAAGACTGCGATTCATCAGTCCCTTGTTGGCATTTGTACACACTGAGCAAACTGCCTCGATATCGCCTTAAGTCACAAGCTTTGTAAACAAAGAAAGATGGTGACTAGTGGTGGAATCCAGGAAGCGCGTTTCGTCCTATTTGGGACTTGTAAGTTATTGATTAATTAATGTCGAGTAATATTCAATTAACTGCACAAAAATCTAACTGTTTATCAGTGTAAATCATATATAAATTAGGGTGTTCAGATATCTATTTTGAATCGTTACCAGACGTTAAATGCATTCTTATAAATCATTGTCGTATTCTTTCTGGCACCATGTTATTCAGTTGTTTGAGTAGTCGGTAGCAGTCATCTGTCATCACAATAGCTGATAACGTGCTTCAAAAGGGAAAAGTGTTCGATCTGCATAAGTAATTTTGTGTTATTATTTACGTTTTGTAAATTATATTGTTTTGAGATTCCAAGTGTCAGTGGTATTCTTGGTCACGACAAGTTCTGTCTAATTTCTTTTGAATGAGTAATAGGACCGTTTTAAAGAAACAAGATAGTTTCTTAGATTAGTACCAATTATCTTAAAATTATTTTAACAACGAACAAATTATGAAACATAGATTTTCAAAACTAGATAACATAATTTACTGTTAAATAACTAATTAAATTAACATAAGGACTATGTTCCTAGCATTGTGAAATCACTAGTTCATATAGCCAGATAACGTGAACAGTCCTCGAAGTTGGGCCATTCAAAATAATCTACTTTACAAGTCTCACCTGATGACACAAAACGTATGACTTAAGTTGAAAGAAAACTAATGTTATTCCGTGACTTGAAAGGTTAACTTTGACTAAGATACAAAGGAACACAATATAAGGTCAGAAATCAACCTTATGACTGTTTCCCTTTAAGAACTGAATATTTGATATTTGGCATGGTAGTAAAGTTTTTGGACAGGAACTCCGTGAGAGTACTACTATTCTTTAAGTCATCATGTAGTACAAGAACTAAGATGTCCCATATATCCATCGAGCAATGTAGTCACATATTATTAAATTAATTCTTAAACATATCCATTCGACTGTATGATTCTTCATTTTTCACTGCTTCTTTAATTAATCCTGGTTATCGATGAAAACTTTCTCCAGCTTACCAAATTACACACTACATTTGGTCGTCTGTTCTGACCATGACAAATAAATGGCAATAATCAAACTCATATACCTGAACTAAACAAGTCATAAAGTTAACTTCATCTATTTTCACATTTCTTTACTATCCAAGCTACTTTTGTTGATAAATTGTCCTGCACTTTTGAAGGGAAAAAATTCATCTTGACCATCATACACCAAAATTTGTGTCATTGGTTTCTAAAAATGTTTACCAACCTGTAAAATAGATTAACTTAGAAAAATAATGATAATAATAAAAATGGTGATAAAAATACCCCAAAAACTGTTTGTGATATTTTTCACATTTATTCTCGGAACCAAAACATCTGGGAATTGAAAATTTACAAATGAAACACAAAAAAATCAACAACAAGAAGAACGATTCAAAACACATGCAGAATTTGCATTTACTTTGCCCTGAAGCTGCTAACGATTCTCCACTTATTTTTTTTGACTTCTCAAATAAAAACAGAAATTCTAGAAAACAATCTAAAAACAACTAACAAAAGAAAATTTATCCTATTTATTAAATCAAAATGAGAACTAAATTAGATTTCTAATGAATATATATATATATATAGAGAGAGAGAGAGAAAGTGGGGGGAAGAGAGAGAGGGGTAGAAAGAGAGAGGTAGGTAGGTAGATAGGTATATAATAAATTTTGAAAGTAAAAAAGGAAAAAAGGAACGAAAGCATTTATCAAATGACAGGTTAATGATGAAAATAAATTTTCAAATATTAAAGTACACAATTGATAAGTGTTTATACACATTGCGAATAGTTATATATATGAATAGAATAACAATTGACCAGGTATACAATGAAAACTATTATTCATTTACCAAGTGAAAATTTCATTTTCATTAACTGAATCATATTTCAATAAATAATTTGAATCCTCTTTTTTGTTTTACTTGTTTCGTTTTCTTTCTCCTTTTCTCATATTAAATAAAGAAAATGAAACAGTCATAAATTTCATTTAAATGTAGAGCTTTGTTTCATAGACTAGGTAAGATACGTTTTACTTATTATCATATTATGATGAGTGTATATATTTATTTATTTATTCAAAGAATAAATAAACTCATTTCATGTATACCTGTTATTTGTTTCCTTTCTCTCTCAAGGTTTTGCGTGTTTGTATCTAGTCATGAGTGTAAATGTATGGGGTATAAAGTGATGGTTTTATAAAAATTTTCATTCGAGACCTATTCATGCTTATACAACTAATAATAATAATATTGATGAATTGAATGTCAAATATATCTACAAGTCATTTATTGTGAGTAAACTTCATTGTTTATTTTTTTATTTACTGATTATTTTTTAAACAATGAAATTTTAATTTTGAAATTTTGCATTTTGGCGCCTTATTGACTAATTTTAATGATTTAGTTATATTGTAGCATGCTATGGAATAATTTTATAGACTTTCTATTATAGTTTTATTATAATTAGTAAAAAAAAAGATAAAATTTAAAGTTTAAATATTTGAAATGATTTGAAATATTTAAATTGTCAATAGAACCACAAATTTAAAATGGTTAAGGTTTTTCAATATTAAGTTAACTATTCTTTTAAAATTCACTTAGTATTTTTTGGTTGAATCTTCCCATTGATGTTTTAGGACTGCAACTGGTTAGTCTCTGAGATGCAGGTACATCCAGCTGACGAGTCCTAAATAGGACGAAACGCGCGTCCTGGACTCCACTGCTAGACACTATCCGTCTTTGCTTACTATTCTTTTAAAAGTTATACTGAACAGTAAAAGTTTAAAAAGAAAACATAAAATTTTTGAATTAAAAGGTTAAATTGGTAAGATTTTTTCATTGAAAACTTTATGAAACAAATACATCACTGAGAAAAATATTTAAACTGGATCTACTTTATGCATTTGGACCATTCATAAACACATTGTAACCTATCCAAATTAAGTATTAGAGGTTTCTGGAATTACACTGTATGCACTTCCAAGCATGTATATACATGACTTAATTGGAATACTAACATGTTTCAAATATAGTTTGGATCTTGATTATTTAAGTGTAAATAGTACAGTTTCTTTAAATGACTTTAAATGAAAGAATCATTTTAAGTAACCAAAAATATAAACCGTAATTATAAATTTAGAGTTTTCTATCCTTATTTACCTTCGAAATGAATAGTTTTAACTACAAAATCATATAATATGATTTTATCAAATTGTAATAATCAGTACTAAGTAATAACGTCATTAATATTTGTAAGAGGTGCTGTCTATTATTCATCAATGTCTAGAACATTCCACATGAAATATACACTAATATTTAGCTCATTTTTAATATAACTAATGACATTACAAGCTAGTAATTATTAGAATATTAAAACAAGCAGCTAATTATTGAAATTATTAATTCAATGCATGCCTAGTTGATTTAGAAACTTTTTATCAGCAAAAAATAAGCTTGACTTAGGTTGACATTGTACCAATTCAATTATCCAGAATAATGTCTCAGTTAAAATAGCAAACAATCGAACAGAGTTTCAGATAATTCCTGTTATACCTTCAAGTTCATTCAAACAAGTAAATCACTTATTTCTAGTTAACTTAAACTGTCTAAATTTAATACAAAAGTTTAGTTCAATTGACGCTTCCAAGACAATTCAATCAACAAGATTTAAAATAGATTCAATTATTTTAGCTTTGTTATACACGATAAAGTTTTATGGACTTATCATAGTCATCTAATTTCATATTTTATTTACCATGTCATTATGATTTCTAGTTTTTTTATAAAGTTGAAATACTAAAACCGTATAGTACTATCTCTGAAAATTCAGTAGTATGAATAACTCAAAAGATTAAATAACACAAAAATAAACGAAAATAGTTTTGTAATATTATAATTATATTCTGTGTTAGAAAACAATTATTATGACAAATATTTTGTTAAATAAAGGCAGTAAAAGTAAGATTAAATAATAGTTTCTTGTTTGAATGATCTATGCAGATGAGTATACTTTAAAAATGAATATTTCGAATGTATTGAAACCAACTGGGAAGATGCCCCCAAATGCCCTGGTACGGCCGAGAGTGGGGAGGGGCCGCTCTCCCTCTCGAAATGCCCTCACATGGCCAGCGAATATATAGCCTCTGACAGGGAAGTCCTACTCACTGCCTTCTCGTGACATTACTGTTGTTTACGAAATTGAGAGGACGAAAAGCGAATGTCCGGTGCTTTAACCGGGTTGGTGGACACGAAGAGTCCACCTAGGGGAGTTGGAAAACCCTCATTCCAAATCAATGGTGCACATGGGCTCCAGTATCCTGAGGGAACAAATGGCGTACGAATCAATCGTTGATCACCGGCTACCATGGGACTGCATCTCCTCACGATGCTCCACTGCCTTGTGGATCAGACCTTTAGGTCAAAGGCTCCGGGTGTGGCCCCCTAAGAAAATCACCTGCTTCAGTCTGGGCAGTATCACAGCCCTCACACAAATCGAATGAGATTTGTGAGGCGCATATTTATCTGGTGCTTCCTTGTACCAATATTTATGTGTTTAACTAAATAAATAAATAAAAACTGGGAAGATATTTAGAACTAAATAAACCGTTGAAGAGATTCCCTATCCTAATTTCCAATTCAATAACGGTCCTTATTCATGATTCACCAATGAATCTAAGCCATGATCTTAAAGCCGTCGTCCAAAAACAGATAATTTATTAGTAATCTAATAATAATTATTTGTAGTTTCAATCAATTATAATGTATTAATTATAGAAGGGGTTTTGTGGAGAT
>NC_031495.1:35302291-35310954 GCF_000237925.1 Schistosoma mansoni
ATCTCCACAAAACCCCTTCTATAATTAATATAATCATATGCTCACTAGTGACTTCGAGAAGTATATCTAGGAGCTCTAGTGAGAAGCAGTGACCAGTGGAGTTCAAAACCACGTCTGTTGTGAGATAGGAACTCACTGAAGACAATCGGTGAATGGTTGCTCAATTTCGTGGATCAGTTGAAGTTAGACGTTAACACCGTTGGATGCCAGCTCAGTGGTCTATCGGTTAAGGGCTTCGGCTCGAGACTGATAGGTCCTGGGTTCGAATCTCGTGAGGCGGGATCGTGGATGGGCACTGCTGAGTCCCACAATAGGACGAAACGGCCGTCCAGTATTTCCAGGTCTAGCTTCAATTGACTCACGCTTTCAACTATGATAAATTATAATGTAGACAGTGATACCCTTTTCATTTTCGAAATGATTGAATCTTTTGAGAACATTTCCACAAACCAAATTTATTTAAAAGAAGCTTACGTAATAATGTAAATAAAAGTCATCATGCTATGCAGCTTTATTTTTAATTTGTAATATCAAAATTATTCATTTGAAATAAAATAATTCATATTTGTAAATTCGACTCATTAGTAGTATAAGCTGACAACCATCTAAGACTATTCAACAAAACTTTTCATTGCAATATGAAGAATTTATCTCAAAGCTAGACATTATGTAGTACATTTTATTAAATAGTTAATAAAAATAATGGAACGTTAATAAGTACATAGGAACCGAACCTATAAATTTTATCAGAATTTATTTACATTTAACTTAATTTTATATAATTAAAATCATGAGTCAATTGAAGCTAAACCACAATGAAAAACCTGGAAGCACTGGAAGGCTGGCTCAGTGGCCTGGTGGTTAAGCGCTCGCGCTCGAGACTGATAGGTCCTGGTTTCGAATCTCGTGAGGCGGGATCGTGGATGAGCACTGCTGAGTCCCACAATAGGACGAAACGGCTGTCCAGTGCTTCCAGGTTTTCCATGGTGGTCTAGCTTCAATTGACTCATGATTTCAACTATATAAAATTACTAAAATCTCCACAAAACCCCCTTCTGACATTTAATTATAAATTTACCTATAAAATAAATAATAAACTAGAAAAAATTCATTTATTGTCATTTGTGAATGCATTTAATCTTGAAAAATTAATTAATTAATTACAGCTTTATGCTCACTTATGCTACATTCTTTTGCTACATTTCCGGTTATGTTTTCGTATAACATTTAATCTCATATTGAGCTAATTTACCTATCTATGAAATGGTAATAAGTCATTAACAATATTCAATACGATAAAAATGTCTGGCACTCAACAATGTATGATAATATTAGTTATACTACTTCAAACTTAAGTCATTCTTATCTAACATGTACAGGCATATGTATAACTAGATTGTGCTTGTGAAACTCAACCACTAAACCTTCAATTTATATCCTAATCTCAAATCCATAAAGAATATTAAACTCTATAATATAGTTTCATCAAGAAACAAATATGTGATCTGAACTATTCTTAAGTAATGACAAACTAATAAAAAATTATATTTATACAGTTCGTTGAAGATATTGCTTAAATCTGGAAGTTATAGTTCTCTTTATTTTATACTTTAAAGATAACATTTCTTTTTAATAATTATTACGAAGAATAGATATATATATCATTAGCCAAAGGCAAAATGCTTGAGTAAACAAATCAGACATCTGTTCAAGACATTAAAGATAACAAATATAATGATGAAATGGAACAAAATGGAGATTAATAGGGACTATATTATTTATTATCTTTTCTTTATATTATAATACTTGAAATATATTTGTATGAATAGAAGTATAAGATGAAAAAACAAAATAGTAAAAATGATGCATTTATCTCAGCTTATTGAAAACTATAAGATTTCTTTGCTATTTTGATGTGGATATTTTTATGTATGGCTCTTTTTTTCTCTAATTCAATTTTCAATTTTCTTTGTTTAAATTATATCAATAAGAATAATGATAAGCAAAAAAAAATTAGTTTTTCTTTCTATCAAATCAGAAAAGTGGACATTACTGTCAATGACACATGTAAATAGAAATTTCAACTTCATTCAATCAAACTTTCATTTTCATTTGTTTGTTTGTTTTTCTTTGGTTTTCAATGAAATTCAAAAATGTTTTGTCAACAAATCATGATTGTTTTTTTTCACTTTTCATTGTAATTCATCTCTATTTCAGTTTTTTTTTTCGATATAGAAACTAGTGGGTAAATACTTACACTTCACTTATATGTGTGTATATATAAAGGCGTTTTCTGTTCCCATTGTATCTAATTACGTAAGTTCTTTTTTTCATTTCACTTTCATTATTTTCATCATTGGAAATTTTTTACAATCTTATTTATACTACTTAGAAAAAAATTACAACCAATTGATTGTTTTATCATTATTATTAACTATACAAAAATTTCATTAACTTTTGAGATGGTTTGAGAAGATTTGTAGCTCAGGTGGATGATTTTGATGGAGTTTTGTTCTCTGAGTTGGATGGTTTAGTCGTGTCGTCATTAACTTTATTGTGATAATCTGATCTAGTGAAAAATGAAAATAAAAATATAAATTATTACTTTAGATAATAAATGAATTCATTAGAAGTAATAGAGAAAGAAAATTTCAAATTTAACAGAGGTTACCAATATTTATATACTAATGAATTAAAAATCCAAGTTCATGTGTGAACTAACAGATTAGTATTTGTACAAGAGTCGTAATTAATGATTGAGGACGTTGGTTAGGAGTTCTAGGAATCGGTTTCAATGGGGCAAATATATTCACTAATTATATCTCCCCGGATTTTGGGTTTCAAAATTACTTTATGTTTTTTACTCTTTTTTTCTTCTCGAATAATATCACTCATTCCTAATATCTCATATTTTCACTGATACTGTTTGCTAATCCTGTTACTCTGGAATTTGCCATGACGATTTCATCAGATAATGTTAATATTTGCATTTTTTCCAATTACCACACTATACTTGCAAGGTTGTAAGATGCTTATGACTGACTTATTGACAGTTAAATTGAGGGAACCATTGAAAAACAACAAACAAAAGAGGTCTTCTAGTTTACTTACTGGTGTGGAGGAAGTTATGATGACCATAGAAAGCGTGAACTCAGTAAAGGGATCTGAGCACTACTTTGCATGGTTATCTAAAAGGAAATAAAAATCAATCAACAGCTCAGTTCTTGAACACATAAACAATTCGAGTCACTCATCACTGTATAAATCGTCCAAAATCCTCTACAAAGTAATGAATAAATAGCTTAAAAAGAGTTTTGATGAGAAGTTGTGCTCAGCCGACGTTACGGCAATTCATCATTTCAAACCTAAACTCTGCGTACAGATAAGTCATATTTATTCATTTATTCTTTAATAGCCTTACCACCTTTTTGAATTTTACAAATTTTAAGCGCTGACTATTATCAAATTATTTTCCTTTATTAGATAGACTGTTAGTTTGTCTTTTATACGATAGGTCATTACCTCTCATCACTTCCGGAACTGATACATAACGTAAGCTCTTGGTGATTTGTGATTACTTTGCTAAATGATGCAACCCCTTCTTCAATCAACACCTAAAAAACTTTAGTTACATTGGAATAATACCCTTCCACTTATAAGTTATTATATCGAATACTTGAAACTTTTTGATAATCTTGACTAAATTATTTCATTTTCTCTGAGTTCCATTTGAACAAGTTTGACTATCTTTGATAATTTCATAAAACCCCTCTTTTTTAATATAGACTACTACATTTAAAAATTTACCTAAAGATACGATTGTACAGCATCAGGAAATGATGTTGTCGAGGAAAACATTTCTTCCTTGTAATGTCTTCACTCTTCTCAATAAATAAATGGGCTTTTTTCATAATTTGTTTTAATTTGAAGCATGTCATGTGTGAATAGTTCATACGAGTTAAATGCTATAACACTTAAATCTTGCAAATAACAATATTTATTTTGCCACTGTGATGGAATTCGGTCCTTAATGTTTCCAAATTGTCATTTTGTGATATGGAAAGAAACTTGGGGGTCTCATGTTCGATTTCTTATGGAGTCATGACTGTACGCATCAAGTTTACGCTCCCTAATTTCAAATGACTCCTTCCTTTATGTCAGTCTGTAACAAATATTATCGAACCACGAAGATTTTGAATAAGCACAATAAATACCGTGGAAAATTTGTCAGCCTATTCTGACAATAGCACCCTTTTTTACTTAACATAACTACAGCCTTACAAATACATAAGTAAGCAAACTTACACTTATAGATATTGGAAGTTTTCATTCCTTGATTTTTTATATATTGTAGAAATTAAGAAGTCTCATTATATCTAGTTTGTGGTCATCTGTAAAAAAAGAACGGGAGTTTTGTCCTATTTAGGACTGATCAGCTGGATATACCTCCATCACAGTTTCAATGCTCACAATAAAACTTGAATTTGATACTTTTCTCTTTGAACGCTAGGTCTCTTATTCATTAAGCTACTGAGTCGAGGTAACTGATAACTTATGCAACGGATATGGAGACACTGGTAAAAGTTCACAATTTCCATTGTTGACACCTAGAACTTCAGTTGATCAGTTTGTGTTGCTATTTGTGCATCATGAGAAAATCACCTCGATATATGGTTCCGAAAATTTAGTCCCGAATAGGATGAAACGAATGCCCCGGATTCCACTACTAGCTGTATGTCAAATATACCCGAGCATTGATACATCTAGGGGTTCTGTTCAGTATGCATATATGACAGTTCTGAATTTAGGTAAGAACCAATAATTCCCTACCTGGAAATCTATTTAAAGGCGACGTCAGTGCATTCAGGGACGTCACTTGTATAAGTATCATGAATTGAGTACTCGTTAGATTGATAATAAGAAATAAAGTGCTTTCTGTAGGGATGCTGGGCGACTTGATGGAATGACAAAGTTTCTGACGCTGTGTTAGATTGAGGAAACCACCAATAAAAAACAGAATGTTATTAACTTATAATGCAGACTAAACTAGGTTTATTCTATTGTTTTCTACCCTTTTTCATTATCATATACTAACTTAGCAGACTAGATTGTCACTTTCTCAAGTAAACTGTTTTTACCAGTATACCAAGTCTTATTTCTGTTTGACAACATAAAATTTAAAGTTGCCAAACGAGTTTTTTCTAATCAGTGTATATTTAATTTATTTGAATTTGTTGTTTAAATCTTCCCACTAATTTTTAGGACTACATTTGATCAGTCTTTTAAGGTACATGAACCTTTTAAATGGCTTGCCTCAATAAAGTCATTAATTCGCAAGCACTTTAAACAGAGTTGAATAGTGATTATCAGCAGAATCCAGAAGGAGTGTTTCGCTCACAGTTATCACAATAATGATGTTTCAAAAAAAATGGAGTGGTAAAGATAAATTTAAGAGAATGTAATTATTTTGTTATGCGTTAAGGTGAACAAATGATAGATATAATTTTTGAGACATAAGTTAAATCACTTCGAGTTGACCCTACAGGCTTTTACCAAATTGAAGAGACTTAATCTTTTACTGTTTGATAAATTGTTTGACGTTTTATATACTAATTGAAAACCTTACCTTAATCTAATTCATTGTCTGACTATTATGAAACTCATGTTTACAGTGTTGAAATTAAACATATTACTTTTTCTGAAACTGTGTGAATTTGCTAACTCAGTTATTTTTGTACAGTTTTAGTCACATTTTATTCTAAACTATCGATGAAACTGTAACCGGCAACTTAACAGAACTCTGAATGAAAACAGCCATAATTATTTTTATGACTTCCTGAATAGAATCAAACATAAAATGTCTCATTCCCATATTAAATATTTTACAGACTATCTGTCACTTAAAAATGTGCTATTTTTACCTATTTCCTACATTAAACTCTTAAATTTTGTTTTGACATTTTTACTTGTTAAGCAATACAAGAATCAATCACTTGGTTATTGATGTTCATAATTAAATGAAGAACGTAGGATTAATTTCCATCCTATAGTTCTATAAAATTTGATAAAATAGTAGACACGCACTGCTGAGGAGTCACAAAATAGGACAAAACGGCCGTCCAGTACTTCCACATTTTCCATGGTGGTCTAGCTTCAATTGACTCATGATCTCAACCATATAAAATAGTATTGTTTATCATCTATGAACAACTTTTGAAAATATGTCTGAAATGCTGTTTCCGAGTATCTTAAAAAACAAATGATCCTGACAGACCTAGATAAACAATTCATGTAACATGGTTTGATGCTAACTAAATAAATTACCCTCATTAGTAGAATCAAATCTGAACAGAATTTTGTTAGATACAATGAAAAAATGTGTATTTTGTTTGTCAGAGAATTTTTACATAAATTTATCTTCAAAATAATGAAACCTTGTAGAAAAAATAACAAACTCAGCCTATATATAGGAGAATGATACTCACAACTATGGTGTTCGTTGTGTGATAGTGAAATTCTTGATCACGCAGGCAAAATCTGCTCAAATGAATGTCTGTAAGAAGAAATTGCTCTAATCTTTAAGTGCCTATTTAAAAATGCATATCCGGCGAAATTCATCCATAAATATACAAACACCAACCTTCAGGTAAAGTATGATAGTGTGGAAAAGAAAACTTGCTTCTTATACCTACTTTTCAAAGGAGATGAAATCGCTGGATTAATTATTCACTGAATTAATTGTGCGTTGAAAGCGACCTACCCAGCAGCTAAACTGACAACGGTGTAGGAAACGAACTGCTCACTCAAACAAACTAAAATCGACAAGTTCTCTTTTCTCAGTAGCTCCAACTGCAGTTACCGATTTACATGTACTTGCCAAAGCACATACATTGGAAGAACCGAGAGAAGAGTACATGTTCGCCTTTCTGAGCATATTCTAAAAAAACTGAGGAGGCAAGGGACCAGGGCTCTCAACAGTGCAATGCTCGTCATTTACTTCACACTGGGCATACCATAGAAACTTATCATGCTTTCAAAATTATTAGCAGACAAAGAAGTTCGGCTGTTCTCCGGTTTGTTGAAGCGATCGCTATAACAAAACTTAAACCGGATCTATGTATTCAAAAAGAGACATTAATAAACTTATTACTACCCTGGAAATCCAACTATTTTGTGTGTGTTTCTTGGTCATTAGTTTTATTTTGGTTAATATTTGGTTTTGTATTATATTCCTCTTCCATTACCCAATTCTTAAACCACCCTTTCACTCACACATTTCCGCTCACTTGTTCCTCTTAAGTTGTATGAACTCTCCAAATTCTATTCAATTCTTACGTAACCCATCCTATTTGCTTTTAATTCCATGAATCCTTTATTACCTCTAAAATTATCACACAATTTATCTTGTCTGTCTCTGAATTCCATTCAACTATTACACCACCCACCCTTTATGCTTTCTTGATTCTAACAACTAATAACCTCTGACCTTTTCTTGCACATATATATATATATATATTTATTTATTTATTTATCATTGATAACCTTTTGTCATTCCGATCCTTTACATTCACTTGTGTTAATTGTTCCACACTATTTATTATCTCAATGCTAAAATTCTAATACATATTTAGTTGTAAGCAGCTGATGAGGAACCACGAAATAAAATGAATTCATATTATTCTGCATCAATATTTGTTCTGGCTTTATTTAAAATCATAAAGGGAACTAATTGCATGAAATTTACACTACCTTATTTTTGGAGGAAAAAATGTAATTTTCCTTTAACGTAAATGATCTTAGTCAATAAAAGCGATATTTCATTCTTTAAACACTAATTTAGGTAACAATATAATATCACTTAATATTTACCTAATAGCTCGAAAAATCTTAAGTAATATAATATGAAACTAAAGTTCTTTGGAAGTTTTTTCATAGTTGAAAGCGTGAGTCAATTAAGGCTAGGCCACCAGGGAAAACCTGGAAGCACTGGACGGCCGTTTCGTCCTATTGTGGGGCTCCTCAGCAGTGTTTATAAACTCTTTTTAGTGTCAATGTTTATAACAAGACCCATTCGTCAATTCACAATTGAAGTATAACTGATCACTGACAGTATATTATGTAATTTTTTTTGAATCTGAAGATTATTATTAAGGTGAATTATAACTTATTTCTAGACTATTCTTTCGATATAGATCTATTCAATGTAGAACCTTACTTAAACATTCCATTAGAATGGAAATCAAAGTGTTATTCTAAAAGTAATTCAAGCGAATTATAAATAAAAAATGTATTTGTAATATCCCAATGAGTAGAAAAATTAGATTTCCTGACGTTTCGTGACTCAGTGTAAGCCACTTCTTCAGAGAATAAACAACCAAATTAACATTAGAGGGGGTTTTGTGGAGAATTTAATATTTTCACAGTTGAAATTATGAGTCAATTGGAGCTAGCTCAGTGGTCTATCGGTTAAGGGCTCCGGCTCGTGACTGGTAGGTCCTGGGTTCGAATCTCGCGAGTGCGGGATCGTGGATGCGCACTGCTGAGGAGCCCCATAATAGGACGAAACGGCCGTCCAGTGCTTCCAGGTTTTCCATGGTGGTCTAGCTTCAATTGACTCATGATTTCAACTGTGAAAATTAACATTAATCCAAGTTTAAATAGTA
>NC_031495.1:35311154-35316907 GCF_000237925.1 Schistosoma mansoni
TACTATTTAAACTTGGATTAATGTTAATTTGGTTAATTATTCTCTGAAGAAGTGGCTTACGCTGAGTCACGAAACGTCAGGAAATCTAATTTTTCTACTCATTGGGATATAATAAATATATTATTTACTTATGACAATCTACCCAATGCTCAGTTTATTCAAAATTATCAAATCAAGACTTGGTAATGATACCTATTCAAATGAAATGTTTGAATAATCCTTGTTATTTAGTTTCAATTATCCACCTAATACCTACTGAATAACTAACCTTCCTGATATTGAATATTAACAATTGTGAATGTGATTTTAATTCACAATACTTTACTAATGTAAGCTGATTATAAAAATTTTTTTCTGGTTAGCGTTTTTTAGCGAGTTGGTTTTCTACGGGATGGGGTCGCTAACCCCATGCCCAATCCTCCTCTTTTACCCGGGTTTGGGACCGGCAGTAGCCCCCGGAGGAGCTACAGGCGGAGTTTGATTATGAAAATACTTGTCCTGAAATTAAACTAACTTCGTATATGCACTCTACATTAACTACATTAAAACAATTCACAAATCTGTTTTAGTTTGACGCCAACAAATACAATAACCTTAACATATTCTATAATTTCAATATTATCATAATCAATAGAAACACAGGTAGCATTAAGTGAAACAAACTAACAAAAATAAAATTTTCAGATCACTTAATATTACAAACTGGCAAGTGATTCCATTCATTTAGCATAGAGTTTCACGTAGATAGTTATAGTTTTGACTGAAATGTATCTAAATATAATAACAGGAAAATCAATAAGTATCGGAACTAGGGATAGAAATAGTAGAAATGGAAATCTTAATTCATTCAGAAAGAGCAATAACAACTAAATTATAACTTTAAGTATATGAAATTCCTAAACCTAATGTATCCCTTCAAACTTGCTGATAATTATGACCTGGTCATATAAATATACATGATGCAGCTTACTCAACTGATAATTTTGAACTTATCTCTGAACTAAATAATTTGCTCATCTGATGACTTATCTGAAGTCTTAGCTTGAAAAAGAAAAAAAATCAAATTTTTGTTTCACCTCAAAATACATCCTAATCCATGGATCAACTAGATCTATGGTAATATGAGGACATAATGTATATCAGTATCATCTCCACTAATCAGTTGGTTTATGCAAAACAATCATGTTTATGCTGTTATTGTCAGTGTTGACTGTCCATCATGGATATAATTTATTTTACAATAATTATCATAAAATCTTATACCTAGATTCCGTACCAGCCCCACTTGTCAACATGATAATTTCTCTTAGAGAACTAGAACTAGTGTCACCCAAGTTCTCAGTCTGAAACGTTAACATTGAGCTATTTTGACCTTGACCGATCTTCTGTATTATTTCAACATTTACAACTAATTGACTGTTCAGGTGTGGCCAATATCATTGTTACCATTCATCAGTGACACCCTCCTACTGTTTCATCGTAAGATAAAGAAATGGTAAAATAAGGTGCTTTTGTAGAGGATTAATTCTTCTATATCTGACTCCGATAAATAAATAATATCCCGCTATCTGAATATTTAATGCAGGCTAAATCTCCTAGTAGAATTACGGGTTTACTCGAGATTATTCAAAAGCCTGAACACCAGTTATAGAGATAGTTTATTGTTGAAGCTCCGTAAAAATCCGCAAGCGTACAGATAGCAAGCACACCGGGAAAACAAGTGTGTGTATCTATGTGAGTGTTAAAAATCCATAAATATTTATGAGTGTTAATAGATTGTAGATAAATTATTGGTTGTCTTTGTTTACAACCAATGAGAGAATAGATTAAAAATTGATGTGCAGCACATGAGGCTCAATCAGACTCACACATAAATTTACATAGTAGATCAAATCTCTAAATCACAGAAAGCACACAAATAATACAATAGTTGAAAGGGCTTGTTACACTTTCAAAAAAATGTAAATTCATCATCTTTAGATTTATACTAATGTTTTCCATTTTAAGTGTGTTTTTTTTAAACATACTGAATTGTATATGGTTCAATGATAATAACTGTAAGAAATTAGACAAACTTTATATAGTCGAATAGAATAATAAATGCAAGAACAAAAGAAACGAAGTAATTTTACCAAATCATTGTTGACGATTTTGTTTCATTTATGTACAGTAAAGAAGAAGCGTATTAAAGTTGTCAAAAGATATTTACTTATGGATAAAGTAATAAATATTACATAACTTGTTCTATATTATCTTCAAGTCAAGTATTTAATGCCGAAACAATAAATAACTGAATCATGACTTTAAAGTGATTGATTTAAGTGGGTGTTTTGTGGGCTGATACTTTTGTTCATCTGAATAAGATTTCCAGTTCAAGTTATTCCTGAATCACATTGGAATTCTGTAAATGTATAAACTTTTCAAATGGATAAGACAATTATTTTATGCTATTTAGATTGCCAATAAAATGTTCAAATCAGTTGAATTAAAATTATACAGATCGGTATGAAACTGTGTAGATTGTTAAATTTACATGGCATTGTTTGTTTGAATCTTCCCATCGATGTTTAGGACTGCAAGCAAGCGGCTATCAGGACCCAGTAGCTGAGTGAATAACGCGATGGAGTTTGAAGCGAAAGGTACTGAGTCCGAGTCCCAAAGTGAACATCAACTGTGAGATTCAGGTACATCCAGCTGACGAGTCCCAAATAGGACGAACCATGCGTCCTGGATTCCACTGCTAGCCACTATCCATCTTTGCTTACAATGCTTGTGTAGATTGTTGCTATGTTTACTAATATAAAATTAACTTACGATTAGACTAACTAACTAACTCAGTGGATGAGTAGAAATTAATCCATTAAATCTCTTCCTGTAGTTTCAATGAAATGAAGCTACGTAATAATATTATGAACACCAAGTTAGATTTGATTGTCTAATAGAATGGATTATTAAAGAAATGTTAGCTATCATAATAATATTTAAGTAGGAAGTATCATCGAGTGTGTTCAGTGTAATGATTAATTTTGAAAGAGATAACTTTTCGATGTTATAAATTAATGTTTGTGAGATAATTTTGTCTGTTCTTAGGTGACCATATCTCTGTAAAAATGGGATATGTTGGATGGGAAAACAAAGAAAATCAACAAGTCTTATAGCCGACATATTTCTAAAACTAGTAATCAATAAAGCCAAATTGCACGTAAAAGAATATTGGTATGAATGCTCTGAAGTTCTGTACTACCTATTACTAACGTATATATGATCCTATATCAATATTAATTGTCTACCTTGTTTTACCTTTAATAAGTATAAAAGGAAGGAGTATTTACTACGTATAGCCTGATGTATTTCAATGATAACATTTATATTTGTTTACAAGGGTCTTAGATATACTTATCGTGTTTGAGTTACTGGTGATATACGTATTTATCACATATGATAAGTAGAATAAAATTAAATAGGACTTAGTGAAGAGAAGCATTTAGTTACATTTGTTTTGAGGCATACAATTAATTTATTGCTAAGTTTATCTTCAACAGCATCGGTATGTCCTACCATTTTATTTACACTATTTTAGTCATTCATATTTTTTCTTTTGCAACATATGGGTAAATATCTGCAGTTTGGGAAAGTTTCATTACCTTTGTTTTGATGTCCCACAGTGGTACAATGTGAAAGATATTCTACGGAGCCTCTTTAGATGTCAACCATATTAGTCATACAATATTAAGAATAAACCGTCACTGGTCACTTTTGTGTAAACGTATGGATTCACTTGCTTTCATAAAGCTACTATCATAATAACTAACTCTACAGCCGAATTGCTCGATCTGGAATCCAACACCCCCTTTGATCCGATAAAAATTGAAACAGTTCGCTGAATAGTTTTATTTTGTAAAGATACTACTGTTTGCGAACTTGTAACTTCAGAAGACTTATTTGGTATAAACCTCAGATCATGATAGAGTTTATAAAACATCTTGCTTTAATAAATGTACATAACCTTTCATTTGCTTTTGTATTCATCACTAAATACACTCTAATTACCTTTATATTAAGCAGTTTAGAAAGCCCCGATGCAATGCCCAAGAATTAGACCTAACAGTCAATTCTTAGTTGATTGGAGAGTGAGTGACTTACAAATTAGTTTCCTCTAATCCTTTGTGACATATTTTGTTATTATTTTGTGGTGTGTTGTATATATCTATGCCATTTTATTGCATAAAAACCACTCCTCTGGCTAGTTGTTTTATCTTTGTTTTTAAATCATTCCTAGACATGTGTGAACAATACTTTATCATGTGCAGCCATCATTCGATCACATAGTATCATAGTTTATCACCAATAGATTTACGTTCCAATTATTAATCCTGACAAAAGGAATAGTTCATCGACTCATAAAATCCTAATTCATAAAAATCATATACTATTTTATTGTCATCTGACTTCAAAATTAGATGTCTAAATCACTAATTCCTTTCTAATTGAAATCTTCCTTTTCACTTTTCGACTTATTCCTATGCTCATAAAATAACATTTTGCCATATTTACTCATCCAATGAAACATACTGGCAGTTAAAACTGTTGTATCCCGAAGAGAATTGTGAATCGTAACTTTGAGAACTATTTTTGGACCAATGTAATATGTATATTTCCTATTGTATAATTGTTAAGTAACTAAACTATTCATATTCGTGTCCCTCTTATTATAAGCTTTATTTTGACCTATGGACCATTATTATATGACTTACCATTCTTGAGTTATCCCCAGTTCATTAATTACTGTTCCCCCTATTCACAGCCAAATCTTGTACAAATGTTATTTTCTATTTTATGGTACGATGTGGTCTGGGTTTATACCCATTATGTTTGAGAATAATGATTGATACCACAGAGGCTGTTATTGGTGTTTTGGACTTAACTGGCTGGGTTAGGCAGAAAGCAGGATCGATAAGCGCTCTAGACTGCTCGTATGGATTTCGTGTGTCACTGTTCCAATCGATAATTCGCTGCTCTCTGATTGGCGGTCTTATCACGTTCATACATTAACTAAGCATCCACTCGGCCACAAGATAGAACAAAAACATAACTTTTATGCAAAACGATTTTAATTACATCTTTGTCCTGTTCATAATTAGCACTACTTATAATTAACAAGTAAATTATGCATTCAACTGGACAAACAGCACTGCAAAGGTTTAATACAGCCTTCCTTCGACATACTGATAAGGTCAACAAATTCAAGATAACTCACAACAACAGGTTCCAAGCTTTACAAGATCTACTGAAAGAGGAAACTTCAATGGAGGACAACTGGAAAGGGATCAAAGAAGCACTGACTTCAACGAGTCAGGAGGTTCTGGGTCGCAACATGCACCATCATAAGGAATGGATCTCCGTCAGGACCCTAGACAAGATTCAAGAAAGGAAGAACAAGAAGACAGAAAGTAACAACAGCCAAACGAGAACAGAGAAAGTCGGGGCAAAAGCTGAATACACAGAAGGAAACAGGCGAGTGAAGAAGAGCACTAGAGCCGATAGGTAGAAATACGAGGAAGACGTAGCAACGACAGAGGAAAAAGCTGCAAGAGAAGGAAATGTGAAGGAACTATATGACACGACGAGGAAACTAGCAGGGAGATATAGTAAACCAGAACAACCAGTCAAAAACAAAGAAAGCAAGCCAATCACTGAAATTCAAGGACAGAGAAACATGGGTGGAACACTTCGGGGAATTCTTGAATAGACAA
>NC_031495.1:35317129-35317637 GCF_000237925.1 Schistosoma mansoni
AAAAAAAAGTGTAAACTATTCACTTGGAAGCAAAATGTTACCATTATTTAATCAGTCTCCATTCAAAACTTTGAACATATGAAACACCATATATTTTTTTTAATATTGTGTTAGTCATGTAAAAGTTCACCATTTTTAACATATAACATTGTTTAATTCATAAATGCCTGTTTTATTTTATCCTTTGTAAAATATAACAATATTCATGAATTTATAACTGTAGAGCCCAATGACGAACTCCTGAAAAACAGTTGTTTGCACAAATATTCTTTGATTTTAATTAAACTATTATGATAAGTTACAATAACAAAAAATAAGCATGAATTCTGTTGTATAGAAACTTAAAGTTATAATATTTTTTTAATAGTTGAGATCATGAGTCAATTGAAGCCAGACCACCATGGAAAACCTGGAAGCACTGGATGGCTGTTTCGTCCTACTGTGGGACTCCTCAACCATGCGCATCCACGATCCCGGGTCCTGGGTTCGAATCTGATGAGGCGGGATC
>NC_031495.1:35317837-35326829 GCF_000237925.1 Schistosoma mansoni
TTCGAATCTGATGAGGCGGGATCGTGGATGCGCACTCCTGAGGAGTGCTTCCAGGTTTTCCATGGTGGTCTAGCTTCAATTGACTCATGATCTTAACTATTAAAAAACAAATTACTATAATATCCACTAACCCCCTTCTGATTATAATATTTTATCAAACAATTACCATTATTTCAATTTCATTAAACCTAAACTCAATGCATACATTTATTATTGACCTTTGATTTATATGTTTTGAAAATAGTAAGCAAATCCTTCATTTTTATTTAAAGCTTTGTCTAAAAAAAATAATTTTACACATTGTCTACTTACGATCAGTTCTGAAATATGAAAAAAAAAGAAAAATAAAGAATCAATTAAACTTAAATATATCAGAATTTGAGAAAAAAATATGCATAAACTGTCAACACAACAATATTTCGGTTATAAGCAAAGATGGAATCTAGGACGCATGGTTCGTCCTATTTGGGACTCGTCAGCTGGATGTACCTGAATCTCACAGTTGATGTTCACTCTAGGACTCGAATAGGATGAAACGCACATCTTAGATTCCACTGCTAGCCACTATCCATCTTTGCTTATAAAGCTTGTGAATTAAGGCTATATCTAGGTAATACACACAGTATGCACATATGCCAATAAGTGACTGATCAATTGCAGTCCTAAATCATCAATGGGAAGATTCAAACAAACAATATCAAGTGAATTTAATATATCGGTTAGCCTATTAATCTAGTTAATATAATTTGAATAAAATTTGGTGATAACTATTTTTTTCCACATTATTTATATAGACTTTATTGGAAAAGAAACAATAAAGTAATTTGTTACAGTTTTAAAATATTATTGTATATTTCTAAGGTGTTGATTAATGCAACAATTTTTAAAGCCAAAAAATATTGACTTGATAAAGTTAGTTGTTTTATGTTGTATCATCTCTTTTCTTTCCTATTATGATGGTATGATTTATGGTTTGATACCATTATTAAAACAGAATTCTAATATTTGATTAATTCAATTATATAGACTTAGAAAATGAAGTATTTGAAAGTCTGTTCAATGAACCTAAAGTGTACAATTTGAATTTTTTTTTCTCCAAGTAATGTAATATATGGAAGATTTATTATGTTACTGATTTTATCATTTAACTGAATTGTTGTTTTATAAAACAGTTTCTATCACTTAGTTTCTTAGTATGAAGATGATTTGTGTTAATTTTACTGATAATGGGAATTCAGAAAATCATTTTACGAAGTAATAAAATATCTATAGAAAACCTAGTGATATCATGTTACAAGCTGGTGTTAAACCTCTGTTATGTTTGAAGCGATTACGAGTTCACCTAGTCTGCGAACAGAACAAAGACTTCTGACGAAATATCAATAAGCTATCTATTCTGACGCGTCCCAGACCCGCTAACTAGATTGAGAAGTCCAAGTCGGAAGTGGGGAAGTTATATTCTGTAAGCATCCAGAAGCACAAGCAATCACATCAGGTACAAATCAAACGTATATATACAGCATACAAGTGTCTTTGGGAAGTGTTACAAAACAGCATACTAAAAGATACAACGGACCAATAGCGTTTAAGATTTTTCCAAGTGGGAAATACGACATGAAGGTGAAAAGAGTGCTTTTGGTGCGAAAACAAAGAAATTCAAAATTTCAAAATAAAATTACAAAAATAAGGTATTTGGGATTTAACACTCTTAATAACCTCATTGGTAAGAAACTTAAAATTTTATAAACTACCATTCACTTCAGTACTATTCCAAAGCTAGCACCAAATCTCAGTTTGTAAATGTACATGAAATATCTCCATTTTTTTAATGGTTTAGTGAATAACATTCTCTTTTAAAACACTTTTCATTCATATCAATATTTATAAGTAATTTTCATCGCGAAATTACATCAACTAAAGAACCATTAGAAGCTAAGAAACACGAGATAGTTTATTCTTTATCCTATTCTGATACAATTCAGTTATAGGCATGCATGAACGTTTTCTCAAACAAAGATAAAATGAATGTCAAGTATTTATCTAGTCGCAATGAATCATTTTATTATTATTAATTATTTCTTCGCTTCTAACTTTTTAAACTGTATACAGGACATACACTGAATTATCGTAGTAAGTCATTGGATCTTTATCTTTAAATTTCATGAATAGTTGTTACCATTTCTTAAGGCCATACGAAATTACATTGTCTGGTAAAGAATATAAAATATTTACAAATCGAGAATAGATATATCAATTAAGAAAGTAAAGAATAACAGTAAAACCTCCTATGATCGATTCTACTGTAAACAATCATCATCTATAAAAAGTGATAATCTATTACGATGATATAATATAAAGACGAAGATTATCAGAACTGTGATGATATATTAGCTCAATACATTTCGAACAATGTGATCACATAGTTCTGATAATCTTCGTCTTCTTATTACATTATCGAAATTTATCAAAGGGACTAATTGCTTTAGATAATATTTTTTTCTTTCATAATTCATTCATTCTTAAAGTTGTTTGACTACAAACTAAGTTCCCTAGACAGTTAAAATTTTTATTGAGAAAGTGAAAAATCACTAATATCAATCATTTAAGAACTAGTATACTATTAGTAAATTTACTATATTTGATATTACTATTCTGTTTATCTTACAAATCACTAATTCATATGATATGAAATGATAAAATTTCATATGACGATACCAGTTACATTAAAATCTTGGATAATAATCAAGATGTTAATTAATAAGATATAAAATCAAATATTACTTCGTTATTTTTTTAATATAAATGTAATGTACTGATTTTGTAATTACAAGAAACATACAAGTTATTATGCAAAGATTATTTAAATGCCATGGTACGACCGAGAGTGAGGAGGGGCCATCCTCCCTCTCGAAATGCTCTCACATGGTCACGCCTTTACAGCCTCTGTCAGGGAATTCTTGCTCACCGCATTCTCGTGGCAGGGGTGTTGGTTACGAAATTGAGAGGACGAAAAGCAAATGTCCGGTGCTTTAACCGAGATGGTAGACACGGAAAGTCCACCTAGGGGAGTTGGAAAACCGTGCTTCCAAACCAATGGTGCATATGGGTTCCAGTATCCTGAGGGAACAAATGGCGTATAAATCAATCGTCGGTCACCGGCTACCATGGGACTGCATCTCCTTACGATGCTCCACTGCCTTGTGGATCAGACCTTCAGGTCGAAGGCTCCGGGTGTGACCCCCTAAGAAAACCACTTGCTTCAGTTTGGTCAACTGGGCAGTATCACAGCCCTCACACAAATCAAATGAGATTTGTGTGGCGCATATATATCTGGTGCTTCCTTGTACCAATATTTATGTGTTTAAATAATAATAAATAAATAATTTCTGTCATAAATTTTAATTCATGTTCATTATGTTACTTAGCTATGTTGAATGACTACTCTCAAGATTCGAATATAAATGCTTCTACATGATCTTATTGAGTTTTAGATTATGGCTGTTTTATTTTGTTATTATATCTTGTAGACTGTATATTTAAACAGATGGTTACTTGCCCTAGTTCCTCACCAAACACCTATCAGATATAAAAGCTGATTATTCTTGCATTTTTAATTATGATTAATGATATTGGAAATGGATTCATATCTTCATACATTAGACAATCTTTCTTTCATTAAAATAGGCATATTTTTGTTTCTAGGTGATTTTATCTGTTTTCATTTTCTTTATTATAGAAATTTATTAGAAATTAATTTAATGATTAAAATTATTCTCTACCTGTTAATTGTGAGAAAATTTCGACACGTAATCATCTGTTTTATATATATTGTTCAAAATATTAAGGTTTGTATCCAGTCTTAATCTTTCAAAACAAAACATCTAAATGCTGGCAAGTTATTCTGTTGAATAGTTCACTGTTCATTTTTAATCAAATCTAGCAGACAATATGGATTGATTTCTTTTATAAGAAAAAAAGGAATAATAAGAGATTCTTATTGAGTTATTAGGACAATGTGTAAAATTCATCTATGATGACCAGTTGGCGTCGTATTTAAATAATGCATATTTACACTGATCTTTTTCTTAGTACTGATGTTCACTGAATTATATTGATTGGGTTTTAATTGCAGATAAACTATTAGAACCAGTCAAGTTTGTAGATATTACCTTGTTGATAAATGTCCACTTGTATAAAATCTAGATTCAGAGTTTCTTACCTATTTCTTTCCAATGAGCTTATATTCAAATAATAATATACATATTCAGCAACACTTTAAAGATTAATGTAAAATTCATTTTTAGAATAAAAGTTAATTGTTGATGTTGGTTATAAGTGAAACAGTTTTAAAAAATCGCAAAAACAAGGTTTTGAAGTTAAGTAAGCGAAACATAAGCACAAAAGAGGAAATATAATATGTAAAAAGCATAATATATATATGCTAATCACACGGTAGGAAACTGCTAAAGATTTTATGAAGGTTAGTATCTATCCAAATTTTACTTAATTAATTAATTGATTAAAGGATTTGAGTTCCGTAGAGTACATAGTTTGTGGTTAAAATGTTAATTGTTTTGGATTCCGTAGTTTAAAACAATTTCATATCCAAACTTTCAATGAGGTATAATCGAATTTTATAAAGGATATAAAAGTCATAATTCACACTAGCCTAATATTTATGCTACACAGTAGTTACAAGTAGGATTGATTAAACATGGCTACATGGTGGTAACTACATAATGTTTATCCAAGTGAAAACGATTTGGAATTTTTTGTTAGAATTCTGAACAGGAAAGGGATATAAAATTCTGACTTCTATTGAGATTGGTTATAAAGATATAAGAGAACAGAAGACAAACCTGTATAAATAAATAAACGTTTAAGATGCAAAGGAAGATGAGAATAAACAAATCTAGACCACAGTGATGGTTTATGATCTATGACAATTAAGATCTGATATGTTATATATATAGTGGTACATCAAAAAAGTTAATATACAATGAGTGATAATTATAATGCTTAATTGAATAAATTGTAGTGATGATTATCAAAAATGTCCTCGAAAATATATAGATATAAACATGAAGGCCAGAAAGTAAACCAAAGGAGATAAATTGAAGAGATTAGTGTTAGAGCAAACAAAGTTGATAGTACAAATAATACAAGTGTTTATCTTTATCACTCCATTGATAGTTCCTCGTGAATTTTAATTAAACTATTATGAGTAAATAGTAAAAATGTGAGAAAACGTTGTAGGGCAGTTATGTCACAATTTAGTGAATCATAACTAAATTCTTAATGATGTATTTCAATGTTAACTCACTTACCAAGCACAAATTGCTTTAAACCACGCTTTAGTTGTGAAGACTATTGATACCACCCAATTATCTAAACCGAAGTTGCTAGAACGCAATTCAAACTTCAGACATGTAGGTTAAAATTCAAACACGTTAACCACTGAGCTACAGATCTGTTATTGACATCTACGTGATACTACATGTGAGACAATGAACATCCTGATCAACTTCATTTTCAATCCAGTAAACAGTTAAGAATTTTCATTAGATGTATACTTACAAAAAACGTATGTAGATTCGATATCAAATATGGTATATCCAGTTTGATAATGTTTTCCAAATTAGATATATTAATTTTGATGTTTAACTTTATTTTCTGGACAACATGATCAATGTCTACTTTATGTAGGAGTAAGTTATTTCCAAATTATTGAACGATGGCTATATCGAATCAGTGCAATGACATTCTTTGTAATTGTCTGTTTTGCGAACTTTATTATTTTCATGAACGTTTGGACTACTATAGACTATTTTGATAGTTTGAATTATAACTAAGCAAACAGTTGACTTTACCCACCCAGGCTAAAACAATGAATTTGTGCTGATCTGTCTAGTAATTGGTGATTGACTCGTATATCATATTTTTAGAAATTCTCCAGTATTCTTAAAGTTTTCTCAATCCAAAATTTCGACATTGTTCAAGTCAAATTTGTGTCTATAATTATCTGGATAATTGAATAAAACTCATATTAATTGGATTTATTGTATTAGCTTTATAAATTAATAATTTCAGTATCCCTGTACGTATGTGTTCACAAAAGAAAATCGGTTTCGCCAAATGTCTATACAAACTTGGATACATCAATTATTTTATCAAATCTAAAATATTATTCACAATAATAAGAAATTTAGTCAGTTTTCAGTGAAATATATGTAGAAAAAACATGTTTCTCCTTCTCTATTTATTTTTTCCGCTTCACTATAAATTGCCTTGAATACTATTACTACTACTACTACTACTACTAATAATAATAATAATAATAATAATAATAATAATAATAGTGAATTATTACTTATCCAATGCTAACGATACTAAAACTCCTTTTATTAATAGTCTCGAGAATAGTAATTAAACACTTATATGAACATTTATTAAAGTCAACAATTTAAAAATGAACAGAAAAAACTGGAAAAATCTTTTTCTGTTTTTCATAAATTATGTAACAAAACGAGAAATGAAAACCCAAAAATAATTTGAACTTCCTTAACTGTATCTTTTGTTTTCTTGAATTGTTCCGTAGTTTCAAAAGAGAGTATATATGTTGTTAGACAGTTAGAGGAAGTTGAGTCACTAGCACGAGTAGCCACAATAAAACATGATAGGCAGAACTTGATCACCACCAAATATTAGACGATCAATATATTGGTTACTATTTAGTGATCAATCAATAAGAGTCTATGTGATACACGATTCTGTCTACCTAACAAAATGGGACAAACTGTTCAAGTATAGATTCAAACTAATATATAATATCTTAATATAAAACTCAAGCTGATGAACTGATTGATATTGAGTTTCTATTTAAAAAGTCATAACGGAAGATAAATAACAAAATTGACCTAAATTAAAAAAAATGAAGTCCTTTTAAATAAAAAAAATATTGCAAAATCGACAATATATTGAAGTATGATTTCAGGTAGTTACAACGGATTTCCTAGATATATACTGTTACAACGCCGTAATGGTTGTCATGAAAAGAGTTTTCCAATTCTTTCGTATGATATACTGCTAGCGTTCACTATAAGAGCTCCCGAATACCCTGATACGGCTGAGAGTGGGCTCTCCCTCTTGAAATTCTCTCACATGGTCACGCGTATAAAGTCTCTGTCACGGAAGTCCTACTCACTGCTTTCTCCTGACGGGAGTGTTGTTAACAAACTTGAGAGGACGAAAAGCGAATGTCCGGCACTTTAACCGGGTTGGTGGACACGAAGAGTCCACCTAGGGGAGCTGAAAAACCCTGATTCCAAAGCAATGGTGCATATCGGCTCCAGTATCCTGAAAGAACAAATGGCGTATAAATCAATCGTGGATCACCGGCTACCATGGGACTGTGTCTCCTAGCGTTGCTCCACTGCCTTGTGGATCAGATCTTTAGGTAAAAGACTCGGGGTGTGGCTCCCTAAGAAAACCACCTGCTTCAGTTTGGTCAACTGGGCAGTATCACAGCCCTCACACAAATCAAATGAGATTTGTGTGACGCATATATATCTGGTGCTCCTTTGTACCAATATTTATGTGTTTAAATAAATAAATAAAATATTCGTCATACTATTTCACTAATTATCTCATAGTACATTAAATCAAACCCACCTTTCCTCACTACTGATATGTAGTCTTCTATGAATCAAACACAATCATTCAGTACTTTACCACCATTTAATTACAAAATAAAAGTCACATAAACCACTAGTATTTTGATTTTCTGAGAAAAACGTACAATCACCAGATGTACACAGAACTATAGTCCTTCATCTCTACTTCCTTTTATATTTTCTTTACGCTAAATATCCAAAATAATAAGTTTTATCTAAGTAATATATTTATAAAAGACGGATAACTGATATCGATGATTCAACGGAAGTTAGTAGATGAATATTCAGAAATCATGTTTTCCAACTTATTGAATATACACATATCAACGTATTAATAACTACCTATAAATAATTTAATAATATTCAGATAGATGTTTAGTCATATTCCTATTAATAAAATCCATAAACATCAGTGAGTATTTGATTGTAATTTATCGACTGACGCTTCCCTTAGTAACAGATAATCAATTTTTTTTTACAATATTTTATGTTCACTTTGTATTTACTTTATTCTGGCCGAAAACTTCTACTCATTATCAAAACTTTCCTACAACATATATCAGACTTCAAATGTAACATCGATATCAATTACAAACGACAATTATTGAACAGTACACAAAAGTTGAACTGGATTATGTATAGTAAACATAAGTTAGAAGACATTTTATTTGTGAATATAACAAACAATTAACTAGACAAAATATCAACATAATTTCTTGATTTATTGATTATGACAGAATAAATTTCTCTTTCAGAAGGGGGGTTTTATGGAGATTTCAGTAATTTTATAAAGTTGAAATTATTAGTCAATTGAAGCTAGACCACCATGGAAAACCTGGAAGCACTGGACGGCCGTTTCGTCCTATTGTGGGACTCCTCAACAGTGCGCATCCACGATCTCGCCTCGCGAGATTCGTACCTAGGTCTCGCGCGCGAGCGCTTAACCAATAGACTTGAAGTTAGACATTAACACCGTTGGATGCCGGCTCAGTGGTCTAGAGATTAAGCGTTTGCGCGTGAGACTGATAGGTCCTGGGTTTGAATCTTGAAAGGGGGGCTTCGTGGATGTGCACTTGTGATGAGTTTTAAACTAGGACGTTAAGGCCGTACAGTGCTTGCTGGTATTTGGCGGTGGGCCAGCTACGATTGAACGTTTGATTGCGTTTATGAGTTAAAAGAAGCCATTTTTTTTTTTTCTTTATGTATGAGATGTTTTCTTTGTTGTATTTAAAGTCGACCGGGGTTCACGCTGTTACCTGTATCTCAAAGCCGTCGGCTAAGCTCGTGACCGTCTTCTGTCTTTTATTATATTCTAAATT
>NC_031495.1:35327029-35336765 GCF_000237925.1 Schistosoma mansoni
CAATAGGACGAAACGGCCGTCCAGTGCTTCCAGGTTTTCCATGGTGGTCTAGCTTCAATTGACTCATGATTTCAACTATATAAAATTTCTCTTTCATTGAATAAATGTAAACATTGACATTTCATAACTTAAATTCACTTTAATAATGATTCTTTCTTTGTCATAACATTATTTTTTTTCATCCTTTATCCTAATTTACTTTTAACTATCTCCATTAGTTTAATTATATATAAATGCACATAATATAATTGTATTCTAGAATTATCTTGATTAGTTTCTTCACTTCAGCTTTAACATATTTATATATTCAACTGAGAATGAGATAAAAGAAATATGTTTATACTGATTACCTAACTTTATACTATCAAAAAACATCACATTTCAATGACAATAATTTGATGTGACTTCTAAATACTGAATATTTATTAACTTCAGTTTAGTATTGGCTAATTGATCTGAAATCTTGAAATTATATACTTTGAAAATATAAAGAATCCTTTAACTTTGTTAAACAAATGTTGATCTTGGTAAGCAGAGACTGACCAGTTGCAGTCCTAACAAATCGATGGGAAGATTCAAACAAACACTACTCAAGGAATTTAAATGTTGATCTTGTAAATCATCTCTGTACTGTAGAACTTTTCAAAATATATGATATAGCTAATGATAATGGATAAATATATTTTTCAATAAAGATTATTCTCTTTATATTAAGAGTATTTTTAATTAACTTTTAATAATGAGAAGAAATGACTTAAAAAGATCACCAGCCAATGATAGTTGATAATTTTCACAAAATTCACCCCCCCCCATACACTTTACACCTAATACTCTAAAAATTACTATATTAATTGTGATTATTTTTTTATTGAATTTTAATTTTTCACTTTATTGAATTTCTTTTAAAAGATTATAAAATTGAAAATATCTTATATATACATTCCTTTAAGTTGTTTGATATTTCAGAATGATTAGATTCCCCAGACACTAATTCATACCCTCACTGGTGTTATAAAAATAAAAAAAATCAAAGTATGATTGTAATTTTTCCAAATACCTTATATTTCACTTTAATTATATTTGTTATGCTCTTTTGAATTAAATGTATAAAACAAGATATCTAGTTTTAAACATCCTTTCTTATTGCATTTTTATGAATACATAATTTGATGATGAATGATGTAATATAAGGTAACAAAAAATCGAATTCATTTTCTCTTTTTCGTACTGAAAAAGAATCAACAACAAATGTGACATTGAATAAAAAAAATAATTTTTATCAATCTGCTCATTCGGAAAGAAAATTCACCCATATTTCTAATTTGGAATGAATCCAATCATTGTTTAGTAAGAGCTTTAACAAAAAACTAGAAGATCAATGAGGAAATAGAAATTCCAACGAATTGAATGAGGGTATCATAGTTAAATCTATGGGTTTCAAATCTTAATCAAATTAAAACTATTAATCTTATTAGGATCCTATTCGTAATATATGAATATTCAAGCTAAGTTCAATGATTTTAAAGTAGGTGAGAATAATTTTAATAATCCGTGGCAAGAGAGGAAAAATGAATAAAATACTTGATAATAAACATTTGATCCTATTATGATCAAAACTGATGGATTAATGAAATTAACCATCTTAGATGTACCAGTGAACAAGTTTTAGTAATTTTAAAGTAAATGATGGTCACTAAATTTATTTGATATAGAAGGTAATAGCTTCACTAACTGCAGTGCAAACAATATATATGAAATTGATTTTGTTTTTCAATCCCGTGTAACACGTATTCACGTCTTAAGAACAATTATAGATGCTTCATTGAATAATATGATAAACCTGTTTACACAGTAAGTTAGTTATTGGATTATTATTGTTATATACAACTTATTTCAATTTATACAAATCTGACTGTTAACTTAATTGTAAGTAAATCATATAAAATTTGATATATTCTTAAGTCATTTCGATTTATTTTGCAAGTGAAATTAATCTTGGTCACCAATCTTCTCTCCTTTCCTCTTGTGTTCAAGTTTCTGTATAGATTCAGTTTGCAGTTATTAAAAGCGGTCAGTAAGTCAGTCACAATGTAGAACTTCATACGTATGTACATCAGTTCGAGGTGCCATACCACATTAACACAGAAATGCAGTTGTCGATTCAAATCCCATAGTGGTAAAAGTAGTAAGAGTATAAGCAGTAATCGGAAAGATTAAGGGTTGAAGATGTTATCCAAGGGGTTTAATCCAGTGAAATAAATTTGGAAAGAGAAAAAAGATAGAGACATGAAGAATTCAGAAGATCAGAATTTGGTAGAACACAAAGAGTGGATGCACCTTCGCCATTGCAAACGATTTTGAGCCATGTCATTCAAGGTCTATAACCATCGATCGCTATCACCTCGCGAATCCCAACCAGGTGACCGCAGTGCCCAAGGGACAACTGCTTGAGGTCGGTCACGCACGGCCTTTTTGTAGGGGATTTTTGACGTGTTAGCTCCGTTCTTCAAAGGACCTTACCGCCGGAGACGGACATCCGTGGGATAAGGCGAGGTGTTCATTTTTAGGGTCGACCTTTTCTAACCCCACCCCTCCTTGTGGGAAGGCAGCATCGCTGTTATGCTGGTTGTCTGAAGGAAACACCTTATTGCCATCACACCTCTGTACAGTCAGCAGTACGACTTCGCCTTCACACCTTGGGTTTGCTGCTTTTAGTCTTACCGCTCTTCAACCGACCTGTCTGGCATGGTAGAACCTTGAGGGACGATCGTTCCAGCCAGTATAGCTCGATTGGTTCATCACGATAGGCAAGCCCGACTACCACGTCAAGGTAGCAGCAACGGTCGGTTACGAAATTGAATCGAGAATTCATTTAGAAAATATCATTATTGATATATTAATTTTTAATTAGTTTTAACTAATATTATTAGAAAATATATCCACTTATTGATATTTTTTCAATGATAAATTATACCTACAGAAATTTCAGACCACCATGGTTAGTGTTTATAATTACAACATATCAACAAAAAGATGAAACATTGTTCATACAGGCAATCAGATCCATTTATCACCATAAAATAAACCTAGAATAACAAGGTTTGGAAGATAAAATCAATTTATTCTGTTCTGAAATGTGTCATTTAAACAATGGACCGCCACTTTTTTACTAATTGGATCTAATAATTTAGCTAACCATCAAGTCAACTTATGATGAATTTACCACAGACATTATAGACCTTAATTGGATGTTGGACATTTTAATTTAGAAACCATACGTAAAACGCAATCGTGTTCCCTCTGCCTTCAGATTGTCGTAAGTTGAACTATTAACGAGTTCCTTTCTCAAAAGTCTCTTGATATCTTCACTGATTGATTCACATTCATGCAACGGTATCTTTCTAAGATTTGTGAACTTGAAATGAGTTGAAAAAGTTATTGCCACTTTGTTCAACACGAGTTCAGTTCCAGTTTAACAATTAACTATACACCCAAATAGATGAAGTGGCCATAAGGTCATTATTAAGGTCTATCTTGACCGATGTCTTTATGGCTGATATAAAACAAACAAAACTAAGACATGAAATCCAAAACACAAGATACTACTACAGATATCTTGATAATACACTTACTATGATATGAATCATGTTTTCCGTTTGATTAACCACTTCAGCAACTCTCATCCAAACATAATACTAACAATGGAACGTGAAAAAGATAATCAATTCAATTTTTCATATCATAGTCTAAGACAAAGGAACAATGGAACTATTAGGAAAAGTATATGTGGGAGAGAAACCTAAACGAGACGGTGTTTAAACTATAACAGCTTTTGTCCTGGCAGTCATAAAAGAAGTCTTATTAAAATGCTCTTTAAAGAAGCTAGAATGTTATGCCCAAACGAAAAAATGAGGAGTCGGCAATTCTAGAAAAGAATCTCAAAAAGGGATGCCTGTAAACCTTTACTGCGAAATATGGAGAAAAATATCTTAAAAAAGATAATCAGTTAACTATTTGCAAAGAACCTGTCCTTATTCGCTCTCCATACAAGGGAAATGAGGTTTCGGTAGTGTCAACAGAGGAATCAAGGTGGCTCTGAGAAGTTTTCCCGCTCTTCAACTAGTTTCACCACACAACACCATGTTCGTTACATCATTCAAAGGTATATCATCAGTACCTTTTTCATGTCAAGTCCAATATCATCTATGAAATTACGTGTACCTGCAGTAGCGAATGTCTAAGAAGGACAGAAAGAAAAGTATCTATTAGGTTTTCTGAAGATGTTCCTAGGAACCTGTGCCTAAGAGGGAGTAGTCTTCACAAGGGCGATTGCTAGGTATCGTTTCGACAGTGTACGTGAAGTGAATATGAACAATGCCGTTTCCTGCCATGGTGACTGAATGTTAATCAAATAACATTAATGAATTCCTTTTAACCCTCTCCTCTTGTCGTCTGCTAACACTAATCTCCTACATAGTGCTATTGATCTTAACATATTTATTTGGTTTCATTTCTTATTATGTTGAGTGATTATGCAGTCTATTAATTTCATGACCCTTGCCTAGTCTCATTCATCTTGATTATGACTATTAATAACTATAAAATCATCACTCTGCGTTACTACTTTGCAACCTATAAATACATATCGAACCTGACCATGTTTATTCATACATTTCATGTTCTATTCTTCTTATAATTATGATTTGGGTTACGTTTCGAACATATATGCTAACTAAAGTATATTAATTATTTATTTATCGTTATGTTAATAATTGTGATTATAAGCTGTACGCAGCTGGTGAGAAGCCATGAAATAGGATGAATTCATTTTATTTTCCAAATACTGTTGTTTACGAGATTTTTTTTTAGAATATTCATTCAATTAGCTGAGGGGACAACAAATCGAAAATCGAATAAATTCGGTTAAATCGGTGTGACCATGTCCAAAAATTATAAAGGAGATCTTTGATTTAAAAATTTCAAAACTTTTACAGGGTTCGACATATTTTATTTTAACAGTAACTATAGTGATTGTTCTCTGATTGTTTTTATCGAACATACTATTGTATACAAAATAATCAAGCATGTGATCTCAAAGACAAACTCCTTTGTGTGAATATTGTCTCACACAATAGTTGAATAAGACATAACTTAAACTGAAGGTGTAAAACATACATGAATCTACTTATAAAAGTCAAGCCTTTTTTACAAAACAATGAAGATTACTTGGTCTTGTTCTTGAATTAATATTGAAAATTTTGAAGTTGGGAGATCGATAGCTTTCTCAGACAACCTCTAGCGAACAAATGATTAACTAAACTAAAACTGTGATAAATCAGATGATTCAGAAAGCCAAATGCTGAATGGCCGAAAAATGGTTGAAAAGTTTGAATGATGAGTCTTGAAAACACCTTGTCACTAGGAGTCTCTCTGCATTGTAAACAATAGCTTGATAATTGGAGAACGGGTAATAATAGCTGAAAGGTCTTCGTACAACGTTTCGCTTTACATCACTTGGTTCCAGTATATTTCAGTTTCTGCTTTTTACGTCAACACTTTCTGCATGATGCGTCACTCATTTTCACCGCAACCAGAGGTGATTTTTTAATTGACTTTTTACCATTTCAGTATTTTCTTTTATTGATTTACTTACAACGACATCAAAAAATATTAATAAATAAATGTTCCTCGTCTGAAGCAGTAAGTCAGCCACAATGTAGGATCAGGCACACATATCCATCGGTTCAAGTTGCCATACTTCATTAGCACAACAAGATGAACATCAAATTCATAGTAGTTACTTCAACGGTAGTAATACATAGAAGAAAGATCATGTATAAGGGTATAATACAGGGAGAATGAATTAGTTCGTATAAAGAAAGGTATAAAGTAATTTTGATCTCACAGTTTAAGGGCAGACAAAGAGTGTATACACCGACGTCAATGTGATCGATTCTGAGCCATGTCACACAGTCTCCAACCATTGGTTACAATAGTCGCACGAACCACAACTAAGTAGTCTGTATCTACCAACATGGCTCAGACTACAAGTTAGTGACTTTATGGAGTGATGCCACGTTTTGGTTTGGCCGCCTGTTGTATACCGAAGAGAATTGTGAATGGTAACTTTTGAGGACAATTTGTGGACCAATGTAATATGTATATTTCCTATTGTATGGTTGTTAAGTAACTAACCTAATCATATTCGTGTTCCTCTTATCACTAGCTTTATTTTGACTTTTGAACTATTATTATACGATTCTTTAGTTATCATCAGTTTATTGATTACTTTCCCCCCTATTCACAGCCACATTTGGCCAAATATTGTACAAATGTTATTTTCTATTTTATGGTACGATGTGGTCTGTTTGGTTGGTATATAAACCCAGTATGTTTGTGAATAATGATTCATACCACAGAGGCTGTTATTAGTGTTTTGGACTTAACCGGTTGAGCTAGGCAGAAGCAGGACCGGTAAGTGCAATAGACTGCTCGTACGGTTTCATGTGTCACTGCTCCAATCGATAATTCGCTGCTCCTTGATTGGCGGTCTCATCAAGTCACACATTAACTAGGCATCCACTCGGCCAACAAGATATAACACCGCCTCTAACTCTCTTTCAACCATCCCCAACACTAGTCAGCATTGCGAGTCGTGATAATTGGTGTTCAGGCATACGTAAGGCGTGGCCCAACCATCTCGGTCAATGAAGATTCATAACATCATCAACTGATTTACCATCATTCCCTAATACCCTACGTCTAACCTCACTATTACTTACCCGGTGATCCCAGCAGATACGAACAATATTTCTAAGACATCTGTGATCAAATACTGATACCTCATGAGTATTTCCTTCTCTTCATGGTCACGTTTCACAGCCGTGAATTATAACGGAGCGAACTGCTACACAGTATGCTCGTCCTTTTATTGATAGACGGATATCTCATATTCTCCATAGGTCACGTATGTTTTCAAAAGTCAAACGAGCTTTTTGAATTCGTATAGAGATTCGATCAGACACCAACCCACTAGGGTTGATCAGACTTCCAAGATAAGTGAAGTTGTCGACGCGTTCGACTGCTTCACTCCCTATCCTTGGTTCAGGTGTTGACACACACCAGTCCTAGAGCAACAACTTGAATTTCTAGAAGGAGAAACGCGTCCCAAACATTCTGGCATTGTTGCTCAGTGCTACTAAAAGAATCTGCATTTTATCAGCGTCTTCACCAAACAGGATTATATCATCTGAGTATTCTAAGTCGATAAGTAGACCTCCTGGAAGGAGATCAATGCCCGAAAATTCAGTCGACGAGAGTGTTATTTCCAGAAGTGCGTCTATGATGAAGTTGAACAAAAAGGGAGATAGTAAACAGCCTTGCCGGACACCACATCAGGTTGCGAAATCAGACGACAGTTCGTCATTGGCTCTCACTCGACTAGTAGTGTTTGAGTAAAGAGCCTTCACAAAGTCTACGTACTTCTGAGGCACACCTTTCAGTGACAGACACTGCCACAGAACCTCTCGGTCTACAGAGTCAAATGCTGTTTTTAAGTCAAGAAAAACTATCATTGACGCAGAGAAACATGCCTGTGTTCTAAAACCTGACGAATAGTGAATATGTGGTCGATACAGCCACGACCAGATCTGAAGCCAGCCTGATTTTCTCGTGTTGGCAGTTCACGAGTCTTAGTTAGGCGCCCGATAATTATTGAGGCTAGTATTTTGGATGCTAAACTAGTCAAACTAATCCCTCTATGGTTATCATGGGATGATTTTGACCCCTTCTTATATATTGGAACAATCAGTGATTGTGACCAGTCAGATGGGATTACGTCCAACTCCCAGACTTTAGCTAAAATATTAGTCAACCTAATCGCTAAAATTGGACGACTATACTGAAAGACCTCTGGAGCCAAACTGTCTGGACTAGCTACTCTTCCTCGTTTCAGATTAGCTACAACCTTTTGAACTCCAACTAAAGTCGGGGGACCTACTTTAATGTTCCATTCAGACTATTTGGGAATGGTGGGTAGTTGTAGAGTAGGTGAAGGCCAGCTGAGCTGCTCCTTAAAGTGTTTTGCTCATCGTTCTAAACGTCTGGACTGAGAGCAGATAAGAGTGTCGTCTTTTTCTGAGATCGGCTCACTTACACTTGACTTCTTAATTCCAGTCTCTTTTATTAGTCTGAAAAGTTGTCTGGTGTTACCTACAGCTGTTGCCTTTTCCATCTCTTTTGCTTCCGTTGCCCACCACCGCTCACGGTCGTTCCTTAGATTTGTGGTTAACCTAGATCTGGTTATTTTACGCTCTTCGTCGTATTTAGGGCCTGAATCAACCTTTCTCAGTATCAGATCCTTAAAAGATTTGCCGATTTTTTGTGGGGTTTTGTCCTCTAGGTTGGATTGTTCAGTTGTAAAGCTTCCATTGTCTTTCTGGACATCATCAGAACAAACTTCAATCTGAAGTTCGTGTTGATAATGTTCTCCAGGAGGACAATGAAAGCTTCATAACTAAACTATCCAGCACAGAGAACAAAACCCCATCAAAGTTACCCAAATGAGGTATAAAACATCTCCGCCAACCTCAAGACTTTTGCATTGAATAACTAAAGATAAGAAGATGAAATAGTCGTCTGTAAAAAGTATATAAGAAATTGAAGCTGAGAGCAACTTACTGTGTGATCAAGCTATATGAAATTCCACGCTAAAATATTGAGATGTTATCCATTCGTAGAAAGATCCTATCTAACAAGTACACCACGTTTCATTTCCAAAATTAGTCAATGAGATATCAATCCCAGCAAATAAAAAACACTTAAGTAAGCTTTTAAAGAGAAATATAGAGATACTTACACAACATGTCGGAAAATTAGTTCAGAACACACTTCTGGAGATTTTAGGTTAAGGTATTAGAACCAAAGTTATAATACTATAAAGAAGTTTATTTTCAAAAATTTGTAAAAATAGTTCTATGAAAGGCAAATATCTAAGTGTTGATTAATCCGAGAGAGCAAAACAGTACAAGAGCAGTTAGGGCAGGATACTTCTGATAAATCAATTGTTTCAACTACATTTGGTTTCGATTCGACCAGTGCCATATCTTGACATGACGAATGACCATTTCCGAGGATATGACCTTTATCATCGCTAGGCCAAACATGAACTGATGAATAACTGCTTCCACCATTGTTCGGATGACTAGCGAATTCTGTAGAGGTATTTTCTTTCACATCATTAATGGTGACAAACTTTCGAATATCACCACTCCTAATTTGTTTTTCTGGAAACGAAAGTGAAGAAAATCCGGACTTATTGTGCAGATTTAAGCAAATTATAGTTAATATTCGTTGTCATACATAATTACTCAAGAAATAACTTACAGTGCGCATCCACGAACCCGCTCTCGCGAGACTCGAACCCAGGACCTACCAGTCTCGAACCGAAGCCCTTAACCGATAGACCACTGAGCTGGCATCCAACGGTGTTAATGTCTAACTTCAACTGATCCACGAAGGTGAGCAACCATTCACCAATTGTCTTCAGTGAGTTCCTATCTCACAACAGACGTGGTTTTGAACTCCACTGGTCACTGCTTCTCACTAGAGCTCCTAGATATACTTCTCGAAGTCACTAGTGAGCATATGATTATATTAATTATAGAAGGGGTTTTGTGGAGATTTAGTATTTATCATAGTTGAAAGCGTGAGTCGATTGAAGCTAGTCCAGTGTTTC
>NC_031495.1:35336965-35339083 GCF_000237925.1 Schistosoma mansoni
TCACTATCTGCCTTGAAATACTTAAAGTTTTTTACTATACAAATTCACTCTCTGCTTGAATCCTATTGTCTATACTTAGTGTTTTCGACTACCGCTGGTACTGATACTCGCTGTTTCTACCACTACTACTACTACATCATTTGTCTTCATAGTTTCATCTTGTTGTGCTTATGTTGTATGGCAACTTGAACTGATTCATATATACACTAAGTTCTATGTTTTGTACAACTAAGTGTTTGTCTGTTTATTTATGATTATAATCTGAAATAGTTTGATTTAATGAAATATCGGTTCAAGTTCTTTTCTATTCCACTAATTAGTTGATTGAAGACCATTTACATTTTCTGAAGATTGCAACTTGTATTATTTATTTCTTAAGTTAGTCACATCTTTTTGGGTTTTGTCAATTATGAACTGAATACTTTGATAAATATAAATGTTTACTTAATTTAAAATAATTATTATTATGCATAAAATGTTTTCATTGATCATTATCTACACACACTTTTGAACGAAGTGTACCATAATGTTGTAGTGTCATTATCGTCGTTATTAACGCATCGATAACACAAACTATTCACTACATACTAATAACAGCGTAATAAGTTTATTGTCATTTTAATCAGTTCAACGTATTTAATCTATTGTCTTAGTTGATTCACTACTACTACTACTACTGCTTACTACTTACCACTTACTACTATTAGTGATGATGATGATAACGATAATGATAACTTGGCAGTTAATATTAACAACAGAAGTAAATTTTGGTGTATATATGTTGGATGCCAGCTCAGTGGTCTATCGGTTAAGAGCTTCGGCTCGAGACTGGTAGGTCCTGGGTTCGAATCTCGCGAGAGCGGGTTCGTGGATGCGCACTGCTGAGGAGTCCCATAATAGGACGAAACGGCCGTCCAGTGTTTCCAGGTTTTCCATGGTGGTCTAGCTTCAATTGACTCACGCTTTCAACTATGATAAATACTAAATCTCCACAAAACCCCTTCTATAAATAACTTACAGTTGTCGAGATTTCATTTTGCACTAAACGACTTTGAGATCTCAACCTGCTTAGCCAGTCAGGAGACAGCAAATTTAAGTGGATGAGTTACTATGTTATGATTGGGACTTAGGATATGGAATTTTGGATTCTGGTATTTCAGTTGTCACTACGTGATGAAAACTCAAACACTAACTTCCAATACTAAATCCTAACACTAGTTCCTAATTCTACTTTAATAAATGTGATATGAATTTGAAGCGATTTTCACTATCACCTTTAGCTCAAGGGTATATTTCGACTTTATTATATTTTTAACCATATACATAATTCACAATTTTCCGTAAAGAAATACATATTCCTCTTTGGGTCACATAACTGCATCATTGTTTACTCAATACGTAAACTTTTGGAAATAAGATATTTCCCTGAAATGTGATGAATCTCCGTAAGTACAGCAGATATCTGTTAAATTTTTAACCCCAGAAAACGAATTCCTAAGGATAGAGTGGCATATATATGAATGAGTATTCTGTAGTCCAATGCACATTGTCGCTCACTATTGTGTTTCCGATCGAGTAATCAGTTGGGAGGGTTAGCACATAGCACACAGTGTATCAGTATCAGATTTCAGATACTACACGTCACAATAGATTTAAACACAATCCTCCGTATTATTAAGAGATTTGTTGCGAGAATAACAATAAGACTTTGTAACCTAACCTTGAGAAAATGGTTATCACAAAATACAATCATTGGATTTGTTGGAATCCATCTAGAATTTGTAAGTTCATCTTAAGAATAAACAATCGGACTAACTAATGAGAAACATAGTTGAAATCATGAGTCAATTGAAGCTAGACCACCATGGAAAACCTCGAAGCACTGGACAGCCGTTTCGTCCTATTATGGGACTCCTCAGCAGTGAGCATCCACGACCCGGCACCCGCGAAATTCGAACCCAGGACCTGCCAGTCTCGCGCCGGAGCATTTAACCGATAGACCACTGAGCCGTGCATGCGCACTGCTGAGGAGTACCACAATAGGACGAAACGGCTGTCCAGTGCTTCCAGGTTTTCCATGGTGGTCTGGCTTCAATTGACTCATGATTTCAGCTATGA
>NC_031495.1:35339283-35356185 GCF_000237925.1 Schistosoma mansoni
TACAGGACTTCACGAACTCAGATAAGAACCATTATTAGCCTGACTATAACGTCAATATATTTCACACCAAAATCCGACACATGGAACAGTCAATAAGTCTCAATAAGTGTCAAACTATAATAAGGATAGGGAAATATATATATACATAACACCTGTCATCCTGTCTAATGTCTGACTCATCAAGACAACCAATCATTATCATTCTCGCCCACACATCAGTTAGGTAATTCAGTTATCCTCTAACATAATACTCTGAGGAACGGTACATGCTTTTTTTATTTTAAGAGTCCTGAGACGGTCTGACAACAAACAAAACAGTATTTCCATGTTTATATGGTACTTCGTAAACAAACACATATCCCTCCACTCAAATTTGAGCCAGATTTTTTGTGTGAGGTTTAGTTGTATCACTTAACAATCAACTGCCCTGTTACAATATAGTCAACAAACTCAAAAAAATTTATAGAATACGGTAGAACTTGTAATTACTTGATGTAGATTGGTCTTTTGAACTGGATTCAAGAGAAGTTTTCCGTTTAGATGGAACTTTCTTGACTGGTTCCTTGATTTTTATAAATCTACCTAATTGCAACAAAACAGTATCAATAACAAAAATATAGAACACTAGGATAGTTTTCTAATTTGAATAGTTCATTCAAAGATTTACTAACTAAAATCACTTAATAAGTATAAATTTTTAACATACTATTAAAACAATTTATTCAGAGAAAGAATCCTTCTCAAGGAGCTTCTGTTCAGAGCTATACAGTCGTATACATAAATGATAAAAATAGTACTTACTTACTTACTTACGCCTGTTACCCCTCGTCGAGGAGCATAGACCGCTCACCAGCATTCTCCATCCAACTCTGTCATGAGCCTTCCTTTCCAGTTCTTTCCAGTTAATATTCATCCTTTTCATATCTGCTTCTATTTCCCGGCGTAGTGTGTTCTTTGGCCTTCCTCTTTTCCGCTTCCCTTCAGCATTCCAAGTTAGGAATCGCCTTGTAATGAACATTGGTGATTTCCTTAATGTATGTCCGATCCACTTCCAACGTCTTTTTCTAATTTCCTCTTCAGCTGGAAGCTGGTTTTTCCTCTCCCATAAAACGGTGTTGCTGATAGTATCCAGCCAGTGGATGTTGAGTATTTTGCGTAGACAACTGTTTATAAATACTTGTACCTTCCTGATGATGGTCGTAGTAGTTCTCCACGTTTCAGCTCCGTACAGTAGGACTGTCTTAACGTTCGTATTGAAGATTCTGACCTTGAAATTAGTTGACAGTTGTTTTGAGTTCCATATGTTCTTCAATTGTAGAAATGCTGCCCTTGCTTTGCCAATCCTCGCCTTTACATCTGCATCCGATCCTCCTTGTTTATCAACGATGCTCCCCAGGTACGTGAATGTTTCCACCTCTTCCAGAGTTTTGCCATCGAGTGTGATTGGGTTGGTGTTCTCCGTGTTGCATTTGAGAATCTTGCTTTTTCCTTTGTGAATGTGGAGGCCTATCAATGCAGAGGCTGCTGCCACATTTGCTGTCTTCATCTGCATTTGTCCGTGTGTATGAGAGAGGAAGGCTAGGTCATCTGCGAAGTCCAAATCATCTAATTGATTCTGAGAAGTTCATTGTATTCCGTATTTCCCCTCAGATGTCGAAGTCTTCATAATCCTGTCAATCACCAGAATGAAGAGGAATGGGGAGAGTAGACAGCCTTGTCTGACTCCGGTCCTTACTGGAAATGCATCTGTCAGCTGTCCTCCATGCATGACTTTGCACTGTAGTCCATCGTATGAGTTTTGGATAATGTTGACAACCTTTTCAGGAACTCCATAGTGTCGAAGAAGTTCACATAATGTTCTCCTATCCACGCTGTCAAACGCCTTCTCATAGTCGATGAAGTTGACGTATAGTGATGAGTTCCACTCAACTGATTGTTCAACGATGATCCGTAGTGTCGCAACCTGGTCTGTGCACGACCTATCCTTACGGAGTCCAGCCTGTTGATCTCGAAGTTGGGCGTCTACTGCGTCTTTCATCCGATTCAGCAGCACTCTGTTGAAAACTTTTCCTGGTACTGATAACAAACTGATGCCTCTGTAGTTCTCACATTTGCTCAGATCTCCTTTCTTTGGTATCTTGATGAGATATCCTTCTTTCCAGTCCGTTGGCACTTGTCTCTCCTCCCAAATCTTCTTGAATAGAAGGTAAAGCATGTTTGCAGTTATTTCAATGTCTGACTTCAGTGCTTCTGCTGGTATATTGTCAGGTCCTGCCGTCTTCCCACTTTTGATTTGTCTGATGGCCATCTTTACTTCGATCGTTGGTGGAGTGACATCTATAGGAAGGTCAGTGTGTGCTGCTTCGATGTTCGGTGGATTCAATGGGGCTGGTCTATTCAGCAGTTCCTCGAAGTATTCTGCCCATCTTTTCCTCTGTTCTTGAATCTCAGTGATTGTCTTTCCTTCTTTGTCCTTGACTGGTCTCTCTGGTTTGCTATATCACCCTGCCAATTTCTTCGTTGTATCATATAGTTGTCTCATATTCCCTTCTCTTGCAGCTTTTTCCGCCGTCGTTGCTAGTTCTCCCATGTATTTCTGCTTGTCGGCTTTAATGCTTTTCTCCACTTCTTTGTTTGCTTCTGCGTAGTCTGCTTGTGCTTTCACTTTCTCTGCTCGTGTTCTTACTTACTTACTTACTTTCGCCTGTTACTCACAATGGAGCATAGGCCGCCGACCAGCATTCTCCAACCCACTCTGTCCTTGGCCTTCTTTTCTAGTTCTATCCAGTTCTTGTTCATTCTTCTCATGTCTGTCTCTATTTCTCGGCGTAATGTGTTCTTTGGTCTTTCTCTTTTCCTTTGACCTTCAGGATTCCATGTGAGGGCTTGTCTTGTGACACAATTAAGCGATTTCCTCAAGGTGTGCCCAATCCACTTCCAGCGCTTCTTCCTGATTTCTTCCTCCGCTGGAATCTGTTTTGTTGCCTCCCACAGTAACTTGTTGCTGATAGTGTCTGGCCAACGGATCCGAAGTATTTTGCGTAGACGGCTGTTAATAAACACTTGTTTCTTCTGGATAATGGCTTTCGTAGTTCTCCACGTCTCCGCCCCATACAATAGAACTGTCTTGACATTTGTATTGAAAATTCTAACCTTGGTGTTGGTTGACAATTGTTTTGAGTTCCAGATGTTCCTCAGTTGTAGATATGCTGCTCTTGCTTTGCCTATCCGCGCCCTCACATCTGCATCTGATCCACCGTGTTCATCAATGATGCTGCCCAGATATGTAAATGTTTCCACATCCTCCAAAGCTTCTCCGTCAAGTGTAATTTGATTGGTGCATATCGTATTGTATCGGAGAGTCTTGCTTTTCCCTTTGTTTATATTGAGACCTACTGCTGCTGAGGCTGCTGCTACACTGGTCGTTTTCTCCTGCATATGTTGTTGCGTTTGTGATAGAAGAGCCAGATCATCTGCGAAGTCTAAATCGTCAAGCTGCATCCTGCCTGTCCACTGTATCTCGTGATTTCCTCCAGATGTTGACGTCTTCATGATCCAGTCGGTCACCAGGAGAAAGAGAGACGGTGAGAGTAAGCAACCTTGCCTAACACCGGTCTTTACCTCGAATGAGTCGGTGAGTTGTCCTCCGTGGACGATTTTGCAGTTTAGTCCATCATAGGAGTTCCGTATGATATTGACTATCTTCTCAGGCACGCCATAGTGTCGAAGAAGCCTCCATAGTGTCGTCCTGTCCACGCTATCAAATGCCTTCTCGTAGTCAATGAAGTTGATGTAGAGTGATGAATTCCATTCGATTGATTGTTCCACAATGATACGTAGAGTTGCGATTTGGTCTGTACACGATCTATCCTTACGAAATCCAGCTTGTTGATCTCGAAGTTGGGCGTCCACGGAATCCTTCATCCTGTTTAACAATACTCTGTTGAAGACTTTTCCTGGTATTGAGAGAAGAGTGATGCCCCTGTAGTTGTCGCACTTGCTGAGATCGCCTTTCTTTGGTATCTTGATCAGAAGTCCTTTTTTCCAGTCTATTGGTACTTGTTCTTCATCCCAAATCTTACTGAAGAGGATGTGGAGTATCTTGGCAGTTGCTGCTACATTTGCTTTCAGTGCCTCTGCCGGGATGTTGTCTGGTCCCGCTGCTTTGCCGCTCTTGATTTGTCTAATGGCCATGCTGATCTCTTCAATTGTTGGTGGGCCAACATCGATTGAGAGGTCTGTGGGTGCTGCTTCGATGTTGGGTGGGTTCAGTGGAGCTGGTCGATTCAAGAGTTCTTTGAAGTGTTCTACCCACCTGTTTCGTTGTTCTTCAATGTTGGTGATTACTTTGCCTTCCTTGCTTTTCACTGGTCGTTCTGGTTTACGGTAATGTCCAGGGAGCGTCTTCGTTGCATCATACAGTTGTCTCATGTTTCCTTCTCTTGCAGCCTTTTCCGCTGTCATTGCTAAATCTTCCACGTATTTACGTTTGTCGGTTCTGATGCTCCTCTTCATTTGCTTGTTTGCTTCTGTGTATTCGGCTTGTGCGTTGGCTTTTTTTGCTCTTGTTCGGTTGGTATTGATTGCTGCCTTCTTGTTCCTCCTTTCTTCAAAATTATCCAGTGTACCAACAGTGATCCATTCCTTGTGATGGTGCTTCTTGTGGCCCAGAACCTCCTGACATGTTGAAACGAGTGCCTCCTTGATACCTTTCCAGTTGCTCTCCATGGTAGTCCCCTCTCCATTGAGTAGATCATGAAAGGCCTCGAACCTGTTGCTGAGGGCTATGTTGAATTTGTTGAGTTTGTCAGCATCTCGAAGAAAGGCCGTATTAAACCTTTGTGATGTTGTCCGCGCCGTTGTCCAGTGCTTCTTGAGTTTTAGTTTCATCTTGGCGACCAGCAAATGATGATCGGATGTATAACAGCAGTTCCCCTGAAGCTAGTCGTTGTTGTCCAACCTGCGTCCAGTGTGTTTCACTGATTCCAAGCACTTCCAAGTTGTATCTCCTCATTTCCATTGCTATTTGGCTGGTCTTTCCTGTCTCCCACATTGTCCGGACGTTCCATGTACCTATAAAGAGTGTTGTTCTAGTTGTTAGAAGGTGCATCGGTCTCGTGACTTCCGAAAAATTTCGGCTTTCATCATGAGACGTCATAATTATTCCTTCAACTCCCAGGGCAGAGTTTAAATGGTTTGAACTATTTTTTTCTGGTTAGCGTTTTTTTAGCGAGTTAGCTTTTCTACGGGATAGGGTCGCTAACCCCATGCCCAACCCTCCTCCTTTACCCGGGCTTGGGACCCCAAATGCCCTGGTACGGCCGAGAGTGGGGAGAGTCCACTCTCCCTCTCCAAATGCTCTCACATGGCCACGCAAATATATAGCTTCTGCCAGGGAAGTCCTACTCACTGCCTTCTCGTGGCATTACTGTTGTTTACGAAATTGAGAGGACGAAAAGCGAATGTCCGGTGCTTTAACCGGGTTGGTGGACATGGAGGGTCCACCTAGGGGAGTTGGAAAACCCTGATTCCAAATCAATGGTGCACATGGGCTCCAGTATCCTGAAGGAACGAATGGCGTACGAACCTATTGTTGGTCACCGGCTACCATGGGACTGCATCTCCTCACGATACTCCACTGCCCTGTGGATCAGACCTTTAGGTCAAAGGCTCGGGGTGTGGCCTCCTATTAAAACCACCTGCTTCGGTTTGGGCACCCGGGCAGTATCACAGCCCACACACAAATAAATGAAATGATGAATTCTATTGACGATACTATTCTCGCTCATATTAGAAGCAAGACAATTTACACTATTATTATTATTATTATTATTATTATTATTATTACCATTATTATTATTATTATTACCATTATTTACTACGTCGCTTTTTCACTCCCTTTATTCCCAAATTGTGTATCCTTCCTTTCCAACTTATGCAGTAGCTCGCCCATGGTGGAAACTCTGTCCTATCTAAACGATCTCCAGTCACTGTCTGGTTGAAAGTGAATGCTTCCACCGATTACGAATACTGAAGCAGTCTTTCTGAAACCACGTACGCCAATCAAGCTGGCTTCCTTCAACGTTCGCACACTAATGCAGATCGGACAACAGATGGGGCTGGCTATGTCTTTAGAAAGTCTTAATGTTGATGTTTGCTGTCTATCCGAGACCCGTATTCAAGACTCTAGTGAAGTACTACAAATTCGCTCTCCATCTGTCGCTTCGAAAAGCTTGTTTCACGTGCGCTTATCCGGGGACTCTGTGGCATCTTCGTCTGGTCTTGCAGACGTTGGTGTTGCACTAAGCGCTAGAGCTGAGGCAGCACTAATTGATTGGATCCCCATTAACAGTCGGTTATGTGCTGTTAGATTAGAAAGTTCCATCAAAGTGAGAAGAAACTGGCGTGAGAAACTGTGTCTTTTCGTCATCTCCGCCTATGCCCCGACAGATTGCAGCCCGGATGCAATCAAGGATGAGTTTTACCACCAGTTAACAGTTCTTCTCCAGAAAGCGCGTTCGACAGATATTGTAGTATTAGCCGGAGACTTGAATGCTCAGGTCAGGCGTCTAGGCACAGAAGAGAGTCGTTTAGGTGGCCGATGGGGAATTGTTGGTCGCAGGACAGATAACGGGGACCGTTTGCTGCAACTGTGCACAGACCACAACCTGTTTCTGGCTAGCACTAACTTCCGGCACAGTCATCGCCGGTGTGCCACCTGGCGTCCTCCCTCTGCATCTCAAGCCTGGACTCAGATTGATCACATCGCGGTCAGCTACCGCTGGCGTGGTTGTGTACAAGACTGCTGCTCCTTTTGGAGTACCTATCTGGACTCTGATCATGCCCTGGTCTGCGCCAATCTCACCTTACTTATCAGTGGCCGAAGGATTGACCACCACCAACGGATCGATGTTAGTAAACTGGCTGCAACTTCTGTTGCAAGTAAGTATCGAGCGGAGCTAGCCTCTAGGCTAGCTACCATCCCATCGAAAAGTATAGATGAGCATTGGTTGCATCTTCACGACGCCATGAAAATGGCGAGTAAAGCCGCTTGCGGCTTCGCGAAACGTCCCGCTTATAAGCACTGGGTTTCTTCTGGCTCCTTACAACTAATGGAAGCCCGTCGGTCTACTTCGGGTGACCGTGAGTTTGACCACAAACGAAGGCTGTTACGTAGTGAAATCGGGCAAAGTTTGCGTAAGGACCGAGAAGCCTGGTGGTCGGAGCGTGTTAATGAGATGGAAGCAGCGGCTGCATCTGGTAACTGCCGGAAGCTCTTCCAACTCATCCGAGCCACTGGTAGCAAGAAGTCTGGTGTGAGTGAAACAATCTACGAGGATGACGGGATGCCAATCACTAACATCTCTCGACGTCTTGGACGATGGGCGGAATTTTTCGAAGGGCAGTTCAACTGGCTTGCTGCTCCGGCAACATCAACCAGTTTGTCCTGCCCCCCATGGCCGGTGACGACTGATCCACCAAACGAGGCGGAAGTCCGCAAGGAACTCCAACTCTTGAAACGTTACAAATCACCGGGCCCAGATGACTTACCTCCGGCTCTTTTTAAAGATGGTGGTGACTTTCTGGCTAAGGAACTGACGGTGTTGTTTGCAAAGGTTTGGGAGCAAGAAAGTGTTCCAACATCATGGAATGAGTCAATAGTCGTCGCTATCTTTAAAAAGAGTTCACGTTGTTCCTGTAACAACTATCGGGGGATAAGTCTACTTCCGATTGCGTCCAAACTATTGGCTTCTGTCATTCTTCGTAGGTTGTTTAAAACCCGAGAACGATTGACTCGCGAGGAGCAGGCTGGTTTTCGTTCTGGTCGAGGATGCATTGATCACATATTCACCCTCCGCCAAATGTTAGAACACCGCCATACTTATCGCAGGCCAACAATCGTAGTGTTTCTTGATATCAGGGCTGCCTTCGATTCGTTGGACAGGACTGTTCTCTGGGATTGTCTATTGAAGAAGGGTGTGCCTGAGAAGTTCATTAACATCTTTAAGGCCCTGTATACGAACACCTCAGGCAGAGTGAGGGCATACAACCACCTTTCTCCCTTGTTCCATTCGAGCAGTGGGGTTAGGCAGGGTTGCCCGATCTCACCATTCCTCTTCAACTTTGCCATCGATGACATCCTGGAAACAGCTCTGATGGAGGTAAGTAATGGCGGTGTGGATCTGTTGCCTGGAGAACGACTTCTCGACCTCGAGTATGCGGATGATATTGTCTTACTGTGCGATAATGCCCAAGGCATGCAATCCGCACTTAATCAGTTGGCAATCAGTGTCCGCAGGTACGGCATGTGCTTTGCACCTTCAAAGTGCAAAGTACTCCTACAAGACTGGCAGGATTCTCATCCTGTACTCACCCTGGATGGTGAGCAGATTGAAGTAGTTGAGAAGTTCGTGTATCTAGGTAGCTATATAAGTGCTGGTGGTGGCGTGAGTGATGAGATTCATGAACGTATAATGAAAGCCAGAGCGGCTTATGCCAATCTGGGCCATCTTTGGCGCCTTCATGATGTTAGTCTGGCTGTAAAAGGTCGGATTTACAACGCGTCGGTGAGAGCAGTTTTGCTCTATGCTTGTGAAACCTGGACTCTCCGAGTTGAGGATGTTAGACGTCTCTCTGTGTTCGATCATCGTTGTCTCCGAAGGATTGCTGACATACAGTGGCAACACCATGTTAGTAATGCAGAGGTTCGGCATCGTGTGTTCGGGCGCCGAGACGATAATTCAATTGGTGTTACCATCTTGAAACACCGACTTCTGTGGCTTGGACATGTTTTACGAATGTCGTCCCAGAGACTTCCACGTCGTGCATTATTTCCCGACTCTGGGACTGGTTGGAAAAAGCGGAGAGGAGGTCAGTGTATGACATGGTGTCGTGGCATGAAAGAAAGCTGCAAAGGGCTAGCTTCTGTTGGTCCTTCACGACTCCCTGGCTGGGGTCCGAGAGATGGTGCAACACAGTGGCTAGAGACGTTATCAGATATGGCTCAGAATAGAAGCCAGTGGCGAACCTGCTGTAACCTTTTACTTTCTACATAAAGAGTGGTTCTAACTTTCTTAACTGAAAGAGTCTTCTGGTTGTACATTTCAGTCCGCCTTATCTTTTCATCCCTTCTCTTCCTACTTTCATTATTTTGTGTGGCGCATATGTATCTGGTGCCCTTTTGTACCAATATATATGTGTTTAAATAAATAATATATAATAATAACCGTCAGTAACTCTAGAAGAGCTACAGGTGGAGTTATGGTAAATAGTAGGTCAACAAATAATTATGTCCATTAAAATTTGACTGGTCGCTATGTGAAATTTGACTACATAATTTTTAAGAAGCAAACGGCTATGTAGTAAGGGATTTACGAAACACAAGATAAATAAGCAATAGGGTTAGGAATATTGCTGTAAATATTATGATGTAAAAATGGCAATCAAGAAATCTAGGCAGAAACAATCGTCCAAATAATAATAATTATTATAATTATGATGGTTATTATTATTAGTGTTATGATAATAGAAATGAACAAATTGAAGTCGTTTTTATAAAACTTGCCTTATCATGAGAACGAGGAATACAGAAAAAGTTGCTAACGTTCCACATTTTAATGGAAAATTATTTATCAACTTGAAATTTTCGAAGATAACTCTTATGTTGAATAAAATTCACCATATTACGGGAAAAATCTTGTCATTCCTTTCATAATCAGTGTAGAGCATAACACAGATGTAAACTATCTCAAGTTTCCATACCAGATCAGCACGACGGGATCAACAACCATAGATATTACCTTGAAATAGTGGTTAGACTTGCTTATCGTGGTGACACAATCGAGCTACACTGGACGGAACACTCATTTCTTCAGGTACTACCATGTTAGGTATGTCAGTTGAAGAAAGATAAAAACAAAAGTAGTAAACTTAAAGTTCAAGGACGAAGTCACACTTCTAATTGCACAGGGGTGTGACGGCAGTAAGATGTTCCCCTCAAACACCCAACATATATAGAACAATGCTGGTTTCTCATGGAGGAAGGAAGAAGTTGACTCTAACAATAGCACACTTTACCTTGCCCCCATGGATTCCAGTTATTTGTGGCAAGGTTTGAAAATTACAGACCTAATACATTAAAAACCATTCATAAAGAGGCTGTGTTTGACCGGTTTTCAACAAATGTTCCTTGAGCTCTGGGGTAACGCTCCCAGGTTGTCGGAACTAAACTTGACCCAACTTCCTTTCAAAGCCTCTCAAAAAGAACTACCCTTTCATGTTGTTAATAATCGAGAAGTGAGGAACGCCTTCACCTTGAAAATTTCTTTATTTTGTTTTAGTGAAAATCAATTGTAAATATTATCACGTTATTTATTGGTTATTTTGCCGGCAAAAAACAGTCACACTGGTTAATCCATGTCAGGATAAATACTATTCTATTATGATCCAACATCATTATTTATTTATTTAAACACATAAATATTGGTACAAAGAAAGCACCAGATAAATATGCGCCTCACAAATCTCATTTGATTTATGTGAGGGCTGTGATACTGCACAGACTGAAGCAGGTGGTTTTCTTAGGGGACCACACCCGGAGCCTTTGATCTGAAGATCTAGTCCACAAGGCAGTGGAGCATCGTGAGGAGATGCAGTCCCATGGTAGCCGGTGACCAACAATAGGTTCGTACGCCATTCGTTCCTTCAGGATACTGGAGCCCATGTGCACCATTGATTTGGAATCAGGGTTTTCCAACTCCCCTAGGTGGACCCTCCATGTCCACCAACCCGGTTAAAGCACCGGACATTCGCTTTTCGTCCTCTCAATTTCGTAAACAACAGTAATGCCACGAGAAGGCAGTGAGTAGGACTTCCCTGGCAGAAGCTATATATTTGCGTGGCCATGTGAGAGCATTTGGAGAGGGAGAGTGGACTCTCCCCACTCTCGGCCGTACCAGGGCATTTGGGGGCATCCAACATTAACCACACATAGTTTTGCATAATCGGCCACAAGCTGGATCTACCACAGGCAAAAACTAAAACTTGTTACTAGGATCAGGAAAGGTATGTTACGGAGATGAAAATCACATTGAAGGTTATTTTTACAAACATTATAAACTGGCAAAACATTTTGTAACGTCCTGGCAGATGTCATGTGACGATCTTATAAAGTGGCCATTACAAATATCGGTTTGTGAATGTTCTACTTTGTAAGCTATGCTCTAAGCGTAGTGATTGTTTGTGGGAAGCTAGAGAGAAAATGACGACAAAGTTGTGTTGAAAAGTACTGCTTTTTGTTTATAGCTGCTGTACGTACGTCATATCATCGAATTCTGAAATGTGGAAGCGGAAGTTGACTGAATAGCAAAGGAAACATTACTAAAAGGCAATGTTGAGATTTGTGGCGACACTAGCTAAAACAACAGAGGTGAACAAATATTTTTTACTTCAACACTACACATCCACCTGAAAATGTCAGCAGATTAAAATTCAATGAGTCCAGGTATTCACTTCCATTGAGAAGGTTAATGATAATCTAAATTTACCAATGAGCTACAACCAAGCTGTATTACTGCTACTCCAAAGCAATAAACTAATTTTCAAGATGCAGTGCGCATGAAAAAACCCCAAAATGCGAAATACTGAAAACTTAAACACCAAAGCTCGTATTTTGGAATGAAAAAAAATGCTATGAACAGATAATTATAAACAAATACCAAATTATACTCCCAACTTTCGCAACATAGCACATAACTATGAGCTTACCTATACAAGTAGCTTGATGCTGACTCCACCAAGTATCCTTAGGACCAGGCACTCTATTCATAGAACGTTTAACATAGCCAAAGTATGGTGGACGGTCGCGACATGGACCGGTACAACGCCACCAGTGAGTGCGATATGTATCAACTTCATCATGAAATGAGTGGTAAACCTGGAAATATAACACAACCAAATGTAATCAAACATGTAGACCTTAATAAAGATACTAGCAGACAAAAGTTATAATCTCAAGTTACAAAGTCATTGATCACCAATCTGTTGCTTATGAAAAGGTAAACCATCTAAATAAGTCTAAAATAGATGCTATGATGGTCTGTAACTGAATCCGCTTAACTAGAGATCACTTCGTTTTTATCACCACTCGAAGACAAAATCATGCAATGTTCTTATCCAAACACTAGGTTTCTTGCATTTGCTACTCAAACTTTACATCCATTCGATGCATCACTGAAACACCCGAGTCTGCATCTTTAAACGTTGAAGCTACTCGTTTGATCACCTGACTTTTTGTCATTCGGTTGAATGTATGGACCTAACACCAACTACTGTGATTTGAAAGAATAAGTAGTAACTTTGGGTCAAACGGAGTGAGCTGAGCTCACGAACTTATATATGGTTACTGAATGACACTACTGTTCGACATATTAACTTCTATTATGTATGACTGCCAGATTTTGGGTTGCACCTGATATATGAGTTAATTGGATGTCGTTCTGTTCACCTTGAAGTACATTATGTGAATTTAGTGATGGTTATCAAGGTTTTCAAGTCTAGTACGGCAAATAATAAACACCAGTGACCAGATAGTATTAACACGCTAGTAACTAAATTAATACAAGAATAAGCTAGTCTAGGTAAAGACAGCTGGTCGGTTGTACAACACACACAAAATAAACTCGGATTTATTGACTTCTTATGAAAACTGGGGTATATACTTTTCTGACTTGTCGAAGTTTGCTTAACTACTACATAAGACCAAATGCAGTACTCTTAACTACACATTGGAAAAGCCAACGACCTTTGTGTAAGGCAACTAACAGTCAAGCGAAAACCGTTAGTCACAGAAACTGTATTCCCCCATGGATAATTGGACGGGGTCAACATAAAAAACTTTCAGATCGAATTGATATTGAGTGTAACAACTTAGCGAAACATTAGTTGAGTAACAAGCTTAGATCCGAAGGCTAGGCTCAAAACCATTTATTAATAGTTCGTATGTGATACATTGTCTAGCCCATCAAGAGGCAATTTAGAAATATGAAGGTAAGTGTTCAAGCAACTTTATCTAAAAATAGGATGCAGAACGTGACTTTCCATATCCCCATATGAACTAGTGATCAAATCAGGAGCCTGGCTTTTCTGGTCATCCTAAAGCTCAACGAACAGAGAACTTTCACTAAAGCCAAAATATATTGATCGACTAAATATCACTACTCAAACTTTCCAAAGGTTCTAAGCAACGGCAATGTGGGTCAGGTAAGAAAAGTTATGCTGCAAACAAGAGAATGATCCGAAGACACTTTCCTGGGATAAAAAGAGTGAAGTTGACACGCTAATATATATTTCTGTGACTGAAATAAAATTAACTATTAAGCTGATAACGATATGTACAGGGAAATAAATGACACACTGGGATATTAAAACATTGATATTACAGTAATATTTACTCCAGCCAACGAATTGATGCGATGCATGTGCGATATGAAATTGGGTCCATGGTCATCACGATCCTAAAGATTTGGATTAGGAGTGATCTAACAAACCTTGTCCCTCCTTGTTATGAATAAAAATGCATGAATCATTTCATGCTACAAAAGTAATTACAATGGTTAGGTCATACCAGCAGAGTCTCCACGAGATCTTTCCGCGGTCTAAATTTCAGTAGAGGTTCACTTAGGCTGATGGAACACATTCCATAAGGTTTGTGAAATTTGCAAACTCCTGCACAAAGCGTCATCCGAGAGCTCCATTTAACTTCTACACATCCAAGAGAATTTCCGAAAAACTGACTGTCGAAAGAGGAAAACAGCAATCTGATATCTGGTAGAGGGTCCAATAATTCCCAAACAGGATCAGCCAGGCAACACAAAGATAAAAAATTGTTTTTGTCCTCAGCCTGTCCCATAAGTAGGACTATAGTGAATAAAAGCGTACCTTTTTTTCGGCCAGGTTGTTTTGGTGACCTACAGAACTGGTGACGTTAGTTTTTCTGGATAACGATTCGTCATCAGACCACATAAATATCTCCCTGGCACTCAATTCTCGAAAACTGGTCAGTGCCACCAACGACCTAGAGAACAAGTGTCCCTCATTCGATGCCCTTCAGCGGCAAAGAAAGCATTTCGAAGTTTTGATCAGTTGATCTTTATTGGCAAGGCTTTTTCCTACAGCATAGGGTTGCTACCATATGTCCAACCCTCACTCTTTATCCGTTAATAACCCTGAAGGGGATAAAGGGGGAGTGATGTTGCGCTTAGAAAGGTGAGCGATTGAATAAGCAAAGTGTAACTGCTTGAAACACAAGAATCAAGGTTTCTGGAGCCAACTGATGTAAATTAACTAACTTTCTAAGAGGAGCTTCTAGTCAACAATCTCCAGACAAGTCACATAACAAACGTGTAGCAAATTAATTTAGGATCCTGTAGCTGTAAATAATTCCCCAAAATCAATAGCTCATTAAGTGTTCGACATTGGGCGCTGACCACGTTGTTTAAGTGGACTTGTTTAACTGAAGGCTTTCGGTCATTCATTCGCACCAGATCACGTTGCAATTCGGCGTGGGACACAGCTCCTACGTTTCCATAGTCAGCTAATAACGAACGCCTCTCGATATATTGGTAACGTATCAAATATATCTCTCCTACCTCTTCTCGTCTGACTTCTGATTTCCCTTGGCCGGGAACGATCGAATATAGAAGGTACTACTGGTTGCTAGTTGTAAAACTAGAATATCCGTCGTATCCTCAGTGGTGAGCCTAACGTGATCTGGTACACCAAGCCAATAAACTGTGAGTCCGTTCCTTTTTGGAATATTATTATTCATTGTTATTCTTTATTTGAATTTCATATATTGTGATATACTGTTTTTTTTCGCGAATTTTTTTTCCCGGATATATTTTAATTAGACACTTTTCGTTCTTTATATTACTATGACGGAACACTCTCCTAAGGTTTTTAAGTTAAAGTCTATTCCCCCTACTTCGATTCAGTTAACGCCATTTTGGCCCGACAATATCGAGTCCTGGTTCTGCTACGCAGAATCTGATTTTTGCATGCACGGAATCACGGACTCGCGCACACGATTCCTCGCGGTAGTTAAGGCGTTACCGCGCGAATTTAACAGGTACGTAACACCTAGTATGTTTACTAGTGATGTTCCGGAACCGTACGAAACTCTCAAACGGTCAAAAACCCCGCGTAGAAGTGTCTCACGTGGGCGATCTGTCTCTCGACCACGAGAGACAGATAATCCCTACTGGTGCTGGTGTCATAACCAGTACGGTAAGTCTTCAAGAAATTGCAGGAAACCCTGCAATTATCCGACCCCAAAATCGAGTGACACGAAAAACAGTTCGGGAAACTTCCCAGCCGGCACGCGTTAACGTCAACCGTAGCCGGCGAACACAGCCGTCTGTTATACGTCACAGATGTGACAACGAAAGTTCGCTACCTCGTCGACACCGGCGCAGAAGTTAGCGTTCTTCCAGCGAACTCCAACGACAGACTTCGCGAGTCTGTTTTAAGTTTACAGGCGGCAAACGGAAAACCGATCGCTACTTATGGTAAAAGGTACGTTTACCTTAACGTGGGTTTACGCAAACCCATACACTGGATTTTCGTGGTTGCAGATGTCTCTATGCCAATCATTGGTATAGACCTGTTACAATATCACAATCTACTCATCGACACACGCTCACGAAGGTTAATAGACGGAAACACTAAGTTATACGTTTGCGTAACTCCTCTTTCTAGTTGCAGGTTATCCCCAGTCACGATTAAGCACACCATAGACCCCTTGTACCAATCATTACTCGACAAATACCCCGGGATATACCAATCGCAATCGAAATTACCTTGTGTAACCAGCAATGTTACACATCACATCTCGACTACAGGACCACCTGTATTCTCGAAAGCTCGAAGACTCGCTCCCGAAAAGCTTAGGTTAGCTAAAAACGAATTCGACCACATGATGGACCTAGGGATAATTCGATCATCGAATAGTCCATGGGCATCCCCATTGCACATGGTCCCTAAAAAGGACAGCAATGATTGGCGGCCAACTGGTGATTATCGGCGTCTGAATACTAAAACCATTCCCGATCGTTACCCGTTGCCTCATATTCACGATTTGACAGCTACCTTGAAAAGTACAACTGTCTTTTCGAAAATCGACTTGGTTAAAGCTTATAACCAAATACCGATGGCACCTGACGACATTCCTAAAACCACCATCATCACTCCTTTCGGTCTTTACGAATTCTTGCGAATGCCTTTTGGTTTAAGAAATGCGGCTCAAACCTTCCAAAGGTTTATAGACGATGTCTTCCGAGGTCTCAACTTCGTACATGCGTATGTTGATGACTGTCTAATAGCAAGTCCGGACAGAGAATCACATCTCAAGCATCTGGACATTGTTTTCGAACGACTCCAAAGGCATAGTATTACTGTCAACATTCAGAAATGCCAAATCGGGACTAACTCCTTAGACTTCTTAGGACACACTATTGATGCCCAAGGCATCCGACCTCTTAGAAACAAAGTGGCGGCCATTCTGGATTACCCAGAACCGACCACGATCAAGCAGTTGCGAACTTTTAACGGACTTGTAAGTTTCTACAGACGGTTCATACCCAAATGCGCATCCCTTATGAAACCGTTAACCGACCAGCTTCGTGGAAATGCAAAATCAATTAGTCTAGACGACACGGCCCGCAAAGCATTCTCCACAGTTAAGGAACACATCGCTAAGGCAACCCTGCTTGCTCATCAGGACACTCAAGCGCCCTATTAGTATCGCAGTAGACGCATCCGACTCAGCAAATCGGAGGAGTCTTACAACAATGGGTTAACAACTCATGGCAACCTTTAGGATTTTTTATCGAGATGGTTGCTAGA
>NC_031495.1:35356385-35407871 GCF_000237925.1 Schistosoma mansoni
CGATTAAGGACATTACTGCTGAACTTGGCTCGCGCTTTCGTCGAACGATGGGTAGCAAATTTTGGCTGCCCTTCAACCATCACTACAGACCGCGGACGCCAGTTCGAATCTGGACTTTTCCGTTGTCTGACCACACTATTAGGAATCACGCGCTTCCGAACGACCGCCTACCACCCACAAGCAAACGGGTTGGTAGAACGTTTTCATCGACAACTAAAAGCTTCATTATCAGCTTCAAACGTTTCACGGTGAATAGAAGCACTTCCACTCGTCTTGCTAGGTATCCGCAATGCAGTGAAAGCTGACATTGGATACACGGCATCTCAACTCGTTTACGGAACGACACTTCGAATCCCAGGAGAATTCGTGGATCCTTCGGTTTCTTCATTGAACATAGATCTAAACTCTTACACGAGTAGGCTTACAAACGCTATGCGTCCAGTTAAACCTGCTCACACTCGACCGCAGTCAACCTGAATTGCGACATAGTACACACGTCTTCGTTCGTCGAGACTCACATCGACGACCCCTCGAATCAGCATACGAAGGACCCTTCAAAGTTCTTCAACGCGAACTTAAGTACTATGTAGTCGATAAGAACGGTACGAACGATAGCATCAGTATCGACCGACTCAAAGCAGCGTACTTAGAAGGAAACCCTAGCTACGTCGATTTTCCTTCGGTACAAGCAAACGACACAGCTACTACACTCGTAGTACCCTACACGACAGCCGACACACAACTTGATACTTCGTCAACGTCGATAGATAAACCTAAAACAACGCGTTCTGGAAGACGAGTAAGATTTCCAGAACATCTTAACGAATATTGCACGTAGGACATAAGCTTTATCTTGAATTATCCTTTCATAGTTTATTATAAAAATTTTTTTTTAATATGCTCATTTTTCTTATTTATATAAAAAAAAACAAAAAAAACAAAACATTTTTATTTTTTTTTTGAGTGTATATATATATATTTTTATATATATAAAAAAAACCAAAAGAAAACCATTTTTTTTCCGATCGCTTTTACGCTTTTTGTAAGTGTATTAGTTTATTCATTTTTTTTCCCGCTCATCTTGTGTCCCTACGCAAGTACGAGTGTATTTTTGACATGCACTCACACGTTCTATTTTTCCTCTTTTCCAGGACGGCTGGAAAAGAACGACGAAGTTTCGCAAGGAACCGGAATTTTTCATTGTACTATATTTCTTTATTGCTATGTTGTACATTTTGGTCCCATAGTTTAAGCAAAGACGACCAGACGCTGCTAAACGAAGCAAGCTATCAGAAGAGTGTTTACCAACGACAAACTCGTTGGGTTTAAACTTCTGGCTGGTCACGTCTTAGGGGCATCACTACCTCACTAGGGGGGGAGTGATCTGTAGCTGTAAATAATTCCCCAAAATCAATAGCTTTTTAAGTGTTCGACATTGGATACTGACCACGTTGTTTAAGTGGACTTGTTTAACTGAAGGATTTCGGTCATGCATCCGTACCAGATCACGTTGCAACACGGCATGGGACACAGCTCCTACGTTTCATTAGCCAGCTTATGGAAAAGGTCCTCGATATATTGGTAACGAATCAAATATATCTTTCCTGCCTCTTCTCGTCTGACTTCTGATTTCTATCTGACTGGGAACGATCGAATATAGAAGGTGCTACTGGTAGATAGTTGTAAAACTAGAACATCCGTTGTATCATCAGTATCATCAAATACTGTGTAACCAAGACCTCTTCAGTATGAAATTCTACTGGTTAGAAACTTTAAGTTCAGGGATTTCCACTCGAAAGGAGAAATGTTGACATGTCCTGCTGAACTGTAAGAACGAGAGCTCAGCGTTTACTTTTATTCCGCTTGCACTGAGGAAAGTAACTTCATGTGTTGGACGAGCAACAATACACTTCATCTTCTTGTTTGTTAATACATAAAGTTAGGACTATGCTTCACCGTAACCAAATTATCTGGCTTACCGCCTAGACATAGGGCCTGAAAAACACAGTCCCCTTCCTCTACCAGAAACGTTTAGTGTTTGACGATTATTACCGCTAAATTTGTCTGGTACGTTACGTAACATGCTTAGCACATGTATTATCCCAGCTTTATCTCGATCATTAGATGATAAGGGTTGTATATCCGTTTTCCATTCTTAAGTCATAGTAACTTGACTCTGGTTAAGGGCATTAAAATGAAGAAAAAAAACGTTGGTGATCTCGCCTAAGTAAAACTGCAGGTCGGTTGTACTTATGGGTCTTGCAGATGCGATTCCAACTGTACAGAATATTTGTTTGGAATTTGTCGTTCTCAACTTTTGGTCCTCAAAAGCACAAATAAGTATTGTTTCTCTAACCTACTGACACAGAATTATATTTACTATTAAGGTCAGTACTGACCTAAATATATGTTTACTGTAAACTAAGGAATGTAACTACGTTTTATTATCAACTCATATTGAGCTGCGAACCCGTTTCCTTTCCAATAGAAGATAATCTTGCATTGTGGAACTAAACGAAGATAAGGCAAAGTGTGTTTGTTGGATTTAATCATAGTACTGGTTACATGTGCCATTGTGAGTTATAAAAAGAACTTAAGTACATTCCTTGATTTTTGGTAGGAATTCCTTAGATAGACTACTCTGTTGCTTTCTTACAGTAATGTGTCTGTTTTTATCAAAGTATCATGTAGGTCTAGTCCCATGATGAGGGGTCACTTGGAAAGGAAAAAAACTCAAAACGTTTGTAAAATCGTTAAACTAAATCTCTTCTTAGGATTCCAAAAGTGTAAACATCTATCCCTGCAAGGCTGTGAAAATCGGATATAAAAAACTTCTGATAAAGGGATTTTGTTGTTTAACCATGTTCATAAGTACATTTGTAGAAATATTTGTTCCCTATTGAAACTACAGTTAGTGTTAAAGCTACGGCTTATATAAACAAACGTAAGCCGGTGCGTTGTGGAACAGGTTTGGAAGTGTGGGCAATAAAAGGTGGATTCTTTGTTGCACAAACTACTTTCTCATACTTTGAGCCCCACGTTCCATATATTGATTGGGCCCACCTGTTAAGCTAACTGGGTCCATTATAACTAACATCGACATCCTCAGATACCTAGACGTGCCTAGAATATTCTGTGGGACCATTAATTTTGACTTCAATTAGACCGCACGAAGTTGACAAGCTGACCACTTTTGTGGCCCTAGACCTGACTCGTTGAATCGAGAAAATGATCGTTATTGAATGATTGTTGTCGAAATATACATATCGTCAATCCTCGTATATAATCATCGAATTAAGCCACGTCAGTGAGCAACAGAATTAAATAAGTCGAAAATGAGAATGGATTTTGAATACATATATTTTGTGCACTCACTGATCTGGACAGGAAATCAGAGGGATAAAGCGAATAGAAGAGAGTGAAGCGAAATGACGCGCGGTAAAGCAGGCGTGTCAGTCACAACGTAGAACTTCGTACGTACGTACATCAGTTCGAGTTGTCATACCACATTAGCACAGAGATACAGTTGTCGATTCAAATCCCATAGCGGTAAAAGTAGTAAGAGTATAAGCATTATGTGAAAGATTAGGGTTTGAAGATGTTATTGAAGGAGTATAATACAGTGAAATAAATTTGGAAAGAGAAAAAGGATAGGGACATATGAGGAATTCAGAAGATTAGAATTTGGTAGAGCACAAATAGTGGATGCACCTCCGCCATTGCAAACGATTTTGAGCCATGTCACTCAAGGTCTCTAACCATCGGTTGCTATCATCTCGCGGATCCCAACCAGGTAGTCTACACCTACCAACATGGCTCAATCCAATTGTCAGTGACTTCATGGATTTGTGCGTTATATGTACCACTCTAGTACATTTATTCCTTGTAATATATCATGCTCTGTAAATGCTTTTGAATTTAGACCACCAACCCTGTCGTCCAGTTGTTCAGTGTTGATCTCAAACTCAAAACTAATTTCTAATCGCTCGATTCATATGAAGGACGACGATCCATTTTCACCAATAGCAATGGTAACTATCAGAAGTTTGAATGATCTAGACTAAGGATTTTTATCAACTCTAATCCAACTAGGATTTATGTACTTAAAACTAAGTAATAATCGCTAAGTATTTAGGAAAGTAGTTCCCCTCATGTTTTGAGACCAGTCGTCCTTGAACGTGACCTGGTGTAAGTAGTTTTAATGAAAACTTCATTAACATCAGTTAGCTCCTAAAGTACGAATTTATGTTTACCATGTTAATATCGATTTTTCAGGACAAGTAAATTTGATAAAAACAACTCATGGAAGATCGACTCTCTGAATATCTATTGACGTTCTGAATAAGACTGTTTTAGAAACCGACCACTAATTGAACTTCTAAAGGATTATTTATATCAGAAGGGGTTTTTTGTGGATATTATAATAACTTTGATAGTTGAGGTCATGAGTCAATTGTAGCTAGACCAGGTTTTCCGTGGTAGTCTAGCTTCAATTGACTCATGATCTCAACTGTTAATATTATTTATATATTGATACCGGTAAACATTTAGAGGCGAAACTTCCTAAAATGTAGTCGTTCACTAAATTCGCTTGGTGATACATCAAGGTGTGTATCTATAATTTATTGCCAATTTCTTTCACTACTTCAAAATGTATTTGATCTTTTTTCTATAAGTTTCTGTCCATATAAGGTACTGATCATTTTCAACTTCATACGTTTCGTGTTATTAGAGACATAGGCTTCTAATTTTTGTAGTTTACCAGTGTATATGCACTATGCGAAGTATCAAAAATAGTGTAACACTTGAAAGAAATAAGGTAGAAATAATAAACTAACCTATTTCGTAAAATGTATTCTCAAGACTCATATTTGAGAGTGCTGTGCTTATTTTAGATATGCTGATTCCCGTGGTCTTCCTTTGTGTGGATTGTGACAAATGTCACTGATATCTAAGTTTAGAAAATTAGCACATTCAAAAAGCCTACCTAATATTGTTAGGGTTATTCACACTTGTTATGTGGATGCAAGGACTGATGTTCCAGTCAGTCAGCTACAACGTAGGACCAGGCACATTTATGCATCGGTCCAAGTTGCCATACCTCGTTAGCACAACAAGATGAACACCGGATTCATAAAAATAGTTAGTTTAGTGGTGGTAGTATATAAAAGATAGGTTGTATATAAGGATATAGTGTAGGAAGGAAGAACGTTATGAAGCAATTTTAATCTTAAGGTTTAAGGGAAGATAAAGAGTGTATACACCTACGCCATTGTGATCGATTCTGAGCCATGTCACTCAGAGTCTCCAACCATTGGTTACAATAGCCACGCGGACCCCAACCAGGTAGTCTGCATCTGCCAACATGACTCAGACTAGAAGTTAGTGACTTCAAGCACTGATGCCACGTTTTGGTTTGGCCGCCCCTAACTCTTTCCCAACCATCCTCTACACTAGTCAGCATAGCGCGTCGTGGTAATCGGTGTTCAGGCATACGTAACACGTGGCCTAACCATCTCAGTCGATGAAGATTCATCACCTCATCAACTGACTTACTATCATTTCCTAATACCCTACGTCGAACCTCACTATTACTTACCCGGTGATCCCAGCAGATGCGAGCAATATTTCTAAGGCATCTGTGGTCAAATACTAGTAACTTACGAGTATCTTCTACTCTTAATGGCCATGTTTCACAGCCGTAAAGTAGAACAGAACGAACTGCTGCGCAGTATACTCGTCCCTTAATTGATAGACGGATATCTCGTCTTCGCCATAGGTGACGTAAGTTGGCAAAAGCCAAACGAGCTTTTTGAATCCGTGCTGAGATTTCGTCAGACACCAACCCATAAGGGCTGATCAGACTTCCAAGATAAGTGAAGTTGTCGACGCGCTCGACTACTTCGCTCCCTATCCTTAGTTCAGGCGTTGACGTAGGCCAGTCCTGGAGCGACAATTTACATTTAGATGGGGAGAAACGCATCCCAAACATCCTGGCATTATTACTCAGTTCTAACAGAAGACTCTGCATTTTGCCAGCGTCTTCACCAAACAGGACTATGTCATCTGCGTATTCTAAGTCTCTTAGTGGACCCCCTGGTAGAAGGTCAATTCCTGAAAATTCAGTCGACGAGTGTTATTTCCAGCAATATGTCTATAATGAAGTTAAACAAAAATGGGGATAGTGGACATCCTTGTCGGACACCACTTGAGGTTGTAAAATCAGATGACAGTTCGTCATAAGCTCTCACTCGACTGGTAGTGTTCGAGTAAAGAGCCTTGACAAGGTTTATGTACTTCTGAGGTACACCTTTCAATGACAAACACTGCTACAGAACCTCTCGGTTTACAGAGTCAAATGCTGCTTTCAAGTCAAGAAAAATTATCATTGCCGGACGCCGATAAACATGTCTGTGTTCTAAAACCTGACGAATAGTGAATATGTGGTCGATGCAGCCACGACCAGATCTGAAGCCAGCCTGATTTTCTCGTGTTTGCAGTTCACGAGTCTTAGTTAGGCGCCCGATAATTATTGAGGCTAGTATTTTAGATGCTATGTTAGTCAGACTAATCCCTCTATGGTTATCACAGGATGATTTTGGCCCCTTCTTATATATTGGGACAATCAGAGATTGTGACCAGTCGGATGGAATTACGTCCGTCTCCCAGATCTTAGCCAGAATATTAGTCAACCTAATCGCTAAAATTGGACCACCACATTTAAAGACCTCTGGAGCCAATCCATCTGGACCAGCTGCTCTTCCTCGTTTCAGATTACTTATAGCCTTTTGAACTTCAAGTAGGGTCGGGGGGCCTACTTCAATGTTCCATTCAGACTGTCTGGGAATAGTGGGTAGTTGTGCAGTAGCTGAAGGCCAGCTAAACTGCTCCTTAAAGTGTTCCGCCCATCGTTCTAAACGTCTGGGCTGAGAGCAGATAAGGGTTCCGTCTTTTTCCGAGATCGTTTCACTTACACTTGACTTATTAATTCCGGTTTCTTTTATTAGTCTGAAGAGTTGCCTGGTGTTGCCTACAGCCGCTGCCTTTTCCATCTCTTTTGTTTTCGTTGCCCACCATTGCTCACGATCGTTCCTTAGACTTTTCGTTAACCTATATTTGATTTGTTTACGCTCTTCGTCGTGTTCAGAGCCTGATGGGATGAATTTACGTGAATCCATCAGTGAAATAGACTTGGAAGAAATCCATTGGTTTTTTGGAACCCTATGGTTTAAATAACGAATAGATGTGACTGCTGTTTCCACAGCTGTTCGTATGTCTTTCCAAGCAGCATCTGGGTCAGTCTCATTTACAGAACTGCCTAGATGTGAACTCAGTTGTTCCTGGAATTTACATTTGGATTTCTCGTCCTTCAGTTCAGTCCTAATGGGTCTTCTTAGTGTAGTTTTCCTGCGTCCATTGAGGCGCAGACAAATGCGTGCTCGTATTAAAGCGTGGTCAAAGTCTAAACAAGTATTCCAATACGAGCGACAATCTTCTATCGAGCCTCTCCAACGATGGCTGATAGCAATATGGTCTATTTGAGTCCATCGTTGGTTTGGTGCAGGTGGTCGCCATGTTAGGCGATGTCTCTCCTTATGTTTAAAATTAGTGCTTGCTAAAAATAAACGATTGTCTGAGCATAGTTGCAACAGACGGTCACCACTATCGGTTCGTTGAGCCGGAATACTAAAATACCCACCTAAATGTCTTTCTGTTTGATTTAAGCTGCCTACTTGGGCATTAAAGTCACCCGCTACGACTACTATGTCTGAGCGCTTAGCTTTCTGAAGAAGCTCAGAGAGTTTTCTGTAAAAGTCATCTTTCACTTCATCATGGCTGCAGTCAGTGGGAGCGTAGGCAGAAACGACGAAAAGGCAACGACGTGTGTCCCTATCCTTCCGAGTTCTTACGGAGCCATTTAACCGGACAGCACACAGGCGACTGTTAACGGGGATCCATTCTAGTAGTGCTTGTTCTGCCCTCGTACTAAGTGCCATGCCTACACCTGCAAGTCCACAAGAACTAGTCATGGGGTCGCCAGATACACGTAGGGTGTATTTCTTTGGCTCTCCATTTTGGCGAGGTGAGGTCAAGTGAATGACCACACTGAGATCCTGTATGCGTGCTTCGGAGACAAAGCATACATCGATGGTACGAGATTCTAAGGTCTTAGCCAAGGAGGCCTGTTGACCGATTTGACTTAGGGTACGTACATTGAAGGCTCCAATGTGTAGTTTGGAGCGAGGTTTAAGTAGACCTGGGACAGTGTTTCGCTCACTAGAATCGTTGGCCATGGTGACAGTTGAGGAGGAAACCGAAAGAGGAAGTTTAGTGTTGAGGTAGAAGGAACAGTGTGAAGTGAAGAAGGAGATTGATTATGAATCCAGTGGTCCTGAGTGCTGTTAGATGTATGAGGGCAGTTATCACTTCCCGGTTGCTCACACCATGGAAGGGTTCTTCTAGAGGTACCTGAAAAGGAAATTAGGTTAGAAGTGGTCTTAGTGACCTGAGAGCGTGACCGCAGTGCCCAAGGGACAACTGCTTGAGGTCGGCCACACACGACCTTTTTGTGGGTAGTTTTTGTGTTAGCTCCGTACTTGTTGGGACCTTAACGCCGGAGACGCAAATCCGTGGGATAAGGCGAGGTGTGCATTTTTAGGGTCGACCTTTTCTAACCCCACCCCTCCTTGTGGGAAGGCAGCATCGCTGTTATGCTGGTTGTCTGAAGGAAACACCTTACTGCTGTCACACCTCTGTACAGTCAGCAGTACGACTTCGCCTTCACACCTTGGGTTTGCTGCTTTTAGTCTTACCGCTCTTCAACCGACCTGCCTGGCATGGTAGGACCTTGAGGGACGATTGTTCCAGCCAGTATAGCTCGATTGGATCATCACGATAGACAAGCCCGACCACCACGTCAAGGTAGCAGCAACGGTCGGGGACTGATGCTTCACAAAGCATAAAATATCCTTAATTCTTTTATAAAAATAAAGTAAGTGTACTGGGTTTTATTTTATTGTTGTATCATAAATCTTGTTGATCGTCACATCATTTTTTTCGTATGTGCTAAGTTTACCCTACATTTTCTTTTCAGATATCCGTCTTAAACACGTACACTTCAACCATTTCAATACCTAATTGTCCTTCGCAGTTAGCTTGATAGTACCCAGATTATTTAGGAAGCATAAGGTAAAACTTCGTTTCAAGTTGTGACGTACATTTTTGGACTACCTAGCAATCAAAGGATTTGTTCATAATGACCAAAAGTATTCGAAGTAAATCTAAAAGGCGATTTCGTGCGATTAAACGTAGACGTAGCTTTAAGAAAATCAAGGATCAGTTGATAGGATCTATCAAGAAAAGTGAAGAAAACTCAGTCTCTTCCGAACAGTCAGTCGACTCAACTTCAAATCACATGGATAGTAAGATTACAATATGCTTTATTTGAACATTCTAGTTGTTTCCAAAAGCTTACCGAAAATACTATGTAATGATCATGGGACCTACCCAGTGTGGCTAAGTAAAAAGGAACGCAAAAGACAAATAAAAATGAGAAGACTACAGAAAAAACGGTATCGTCCTAAAAAACCTAAAGTGTAAACTACATTACAAATGTGATAGTGTTTTCGTAATCTTATTAGTCTTTTGATATCACAAATATATGTCAGCGAACTAAGTGCGTGGGAATAGATGAACGGTAAAAGTCCAAGTGTGCAACTAGGAGTAAGGCTTCGAGTGTCATTCACCGCTCTTTCATGTCGATACATCATTAATAAAGTGAACTTAACCAAGTATATTATTGTGGAACAGAAGCGGTTGATTAAAGATATAGTCATCCAAAGGAAAAAAATACAAATCTAAAGGCAACCAGAATGAATCATTATTTCTGAAGTGGATGACAGCTCTTCTCTATCTTCGAGGTAACAACATTTTCTTCCCAATCTGAAAAAATTACCCCAAATCTATTCCCTACCAATATGTCAGTAGGTTTTTCCATAAAACGCTTGCAATCCAAAGTATAAAATCCATTCAGCATTTTCCATAACATAATGACAACAACGAAGAAGCGAATATAGTGGCCACTTTTGGTAACCATGCAAGAATTGATTGGAAGTCACAATTTTGTAAATGAGCCACTTTAAGATGGATTTTTTGACACTGAAATTAAGTTAAGCTAACAAATTGACTTTCCTGACTATAAAAACCAAATTATAAATGGAGCGCTCCGTTTAAAGCAATTCATCAAATCGCATATATATATATATAGGAAGACAGTTAACCAACAATATGGCTCGTGACAACTAAATTTTACCAAAGAACATCTCGATAATGATTATTTATTTACAGCACATAAATTTTGACGATATGGCATAAAATGCTTCATACAAATAAACTGATATTATGGAGATATTAGTAAGCTTCAATACCCATAGGGTACACTTATTAATATTCGTAGACTTTTTTTTGTAAAGACGTCGACCAATTTGATAACTGACATGACGTTCTTGTCTATAATTAAGTGCCATCATACTAATGACTTTCACAACAAAGCCTTAAAAAATTTTCCACTGTATTATGACTTGTTAAACGTGATAAACAAAAACTAATAAATATAAAGTCAGTCACAACGTAGAACCTGGTATGTGTATACATCGGTCCAAGTTCCCACATCCCGTTAGCGCAAAGGGGTAGAATTGTCAGGTCAAATTCCGAAATATTAGGGGTAGTTATAGTATCAGTGGTAATAGCAAAAATTAGACAATTCGAAAAAACACAAATCAGTGAAATAGAAGCAAAATTTATGGGCAATTCAAAAGCTTCGAATTTGAGGGAAGACAGAGTGTTTCATGTGCGCCATTGTAAACGATTTTGAGCCATGTTACTCGAGATAACCGACCACTGGTTACGGTAACCACCCTGACCTCAACCACATAGCCTACACCTATTACCACAACTCAGGCCAACTGTCGTTGACTTCGTGGACCGAAGCCATATTTGGCCGCTCTTGGCTTTCAGCCTATACCAGACAGTATCGCCCGTCGAAATAGACAGTGATTGGGGATATGTTAAGATCACTTTAGTTGGCGGAGATTCACTAACTCCTCAATCAATTTGCCGCCCTTAACTAATACCCTATCCCTAATCTACGCATTGCTCACTTCGTGGTCCCAAAATACGCGAGCAATGCATCGACAACACCTATGATTGAATGCCAGTAACCTACGTATATCCTCTATTCTTAAAGGACATGTTTCACATCTATAAATTAGAACGAGGCAAACTGGTCGCAAGACATATCTCTCGTCTATGCCACAAGTGACCCAAGTTGGGAAAGCAAGTCGAGATTTCGTCAGATACCAAAGGATCAAGACTTAAAATAATTGAAGCGGTCAACAGGTCCAACTACTTGACTCTCTACCATTAATTTGGGCGCTGACTCAAATTATTCCTAAAGTTGCATTTGCAGAAGTAGATCGCATCTTACTTAAATATGTCTCCACTGTTGCTCAAGGCGATCGAAAGACTGCATTTCGTCGGTGTCTCCATCAAACAGAACTATATCATCTGCGTCAACCGGATTGGTGGACACGGAGGGTCCACCTAGGGAAGGTGGAAAACCCTGATTCCAGACCAATGGTACACATGGGCTCTAGTATCCTGAGGGAACAAATGGTATATGAACTAATTGTTGTTCACCGGCTACCATGGGACTGCATCTTTTGACGACCTTTAGGTCGAGGGCTCCGGGTGTGGGCCCCTAAGAAAACGACCTGATTCTGTCTGGGCACTCGGGCAATATCACAGCTTTCATACACATCAATGATAACTGCTGCTGACCTCATTGTTGTGTGGCGCATATGTATTTGGTGCCCCCTTGTACCAATGTTTTTCTGTTCAAATATCAAGGCGATTGATAAACGAAGCCACTATAAGTTGAACTGTACCTTAAAATGATTTGTCCATCAATCTAACCTCCTAGATTGAGTGAATAACAGTCCTATCTTTTTCTAAGACAGTCTCACTAATAGCTGAATATTAAAAACACCTGTTTCTTTGATAAGTCTGAATGGTTGTTTACCGTTGCCTACACTGCTACCTTTCCCATCCTTTCTGCTTTTGTTACCCATCACTGCTCACGATCATTACGCGAGCTTTCGATCAGTCTATGTTTAAGCTACCTCGTCATCGTGTTCGGAACCAAACAGGACGAGTTTCCGAGCATCTATGAGTTCTGTGGACGCTGCTGAAATTTAATGATTTTTCCTAACCATTTGGTTTAGGTTACCAGTAGATATCACTGCTGTTTCCACAGCCTTTCAGATATCACTTTCATAATTGAATAAATTTTCTAGCTATTTCTGAAATATATTCTGAACTTTTTCATTATCACAAAATACCTGTGGTAATCATAAATTATATACTTAGGAATTAAAAAGTATTCCAATATCTTAAAATGAAGTGAGTCTTTATTTATAAACACGGTTTGCGTTATCTATGCAAAAATTTTAGGGGGTACAAATCCACTTTTGACTGTGTCCAAACTATTCGCTCCTATCATAGAAGTAGATTATGTATTCTGATTATGAATACAGTGGTCTTGAGTGCTGTTAGAGGTATTGAAAGGCATACCTCAGAAGTACATAAACCTTGTCAAGGCTCTTTACTCGAACACTACCAGTCGAGTGAGAGCTTATGACGAACTGTCATCTGATTTTACAACCTCAAGTGGTGTCCGACAAGGATGTCCACTATCCCCATTTTTGTTTAACTTCATTATAGACATATTGCTGGAAATAACACTCGTCGACTGAATTTTCAGGAATTGACCTTCTACCAGGGGGTCCACTAAGAGACTTAGAATACGCAGATGACATAGTCCTGTTTGGTGAAGACGCTGGCAAAATGCAGAGTCTTCTGTTAGAACTGAGTAATAATGCCAGGATGTTTGGGATGCGTTTCTCCCCATCTAAATGTAAATTGTCGCTCCAGGACTGGCCTACGTCAACGCCTGAACTAAGGATAGGGAGCGAAGTAGTCGAGCGCGTCGACAACTTCATTTACCTTGGAAGTCTGATCAGCCCTAATGGGTTGGTGTCTGACGAAATCTCAGCACGGATTCAAAAAGCTCGTTTGGCTTTTGCCAACTTACGTCACCTATGGCGAAGACGAGATATCCGTCTATCAATTAAGGGACGAGTATACTGCGCAGCAGTTCGTTCTGTTCTACTTTACGGCTGTGAAACATGGCCATTAAGAGTAGAAGATACTCGTAAGTTACTAGTATTTGACCACAGATGCCTTAGAAATATTGCTCGCATCTGCTGGGATCACCGGGTAAGTAATAGTGAGGTTCGACGTAGGGTATTAGGAAATGATAGTAAGTCAGTTGATGAGGTGATGAATCTTCATCGACTGAGATGGTTAGGCCACGTGTTACGTATGCCTGAACACCGATTACCACGACTGGAACCCATGTGCACCATTGGTTTGGAATCAGGGTTTTCCAACTCCCCTAGGTGGACCCTCCATGTCCACCAACCCGGTTAAAGCGCCGGACATTCGCTTTTCGTCCTTTCAATTTCGTAAACAACAGTAATGCCACGAGAAGGCAGTGAGTAGGACTTCTCTGGCAGAGGCTATATATTCGCGTGGCCATGTGAGAGCGTTTCGAGAGGGAGAGTGGACTCTCCCCACTCTCGGCCGTACCAGGGCATGTGTTATGTATGCCTGAACACCGATTACCACGACGCGCTATGCTGTCCAGTGTAGGGGATGGTTGGGAAAGAGTTAGGGGCGGCCAAACCAAAACGTGGCATCAGTGCTTGAAGTCACTAACTTCTAGTCTGAGTCATGTTGGCAGATGCAGACTACCTGGTTGGGGTCCGCGTGGCTATTGTAACCAATGGTTGGAGACTCTGAGTGACATGGCTCAGAATCGATCACAATGGCGTAGGTGTATACACTCTTTATCTTCCCTTAAACCTTAAGATTAAAATTGCTTCATAACGTTCTTCCTTCCTACACTATATCCTTATATACAACCTATCTTTTATATACTACCACCACTAAACTAACTATTTTTATGAATCCGGTGTTCATCTTGTTGTGCTAACGAGGTATGACAACTTGGACCGATGCATAAATGTGCCTGGTCCTACGTTGTAGCTGACTAACTGGCTTATTATATGTTCGCCCTCCGCCAAATGTTAGAGCATCATAGTTGAGGATCAAAAATCGTTAAGTTTCTTGATGTCTAACAGAACTGTGATCTTTTGTCGAAGGATGCGTCGGAAAAGTTTATGAACATTTCGAAGCTTCTGTATATGAGCACTTCAGGCAGAGCGAGGGCATACAACCATCTCTCCGTTTTAGCAGTGAGGCTAGGCAGAGTTGCCCCGTCGACTTTACCATCGATTGTACACTGGAAACACCTCCAATGGAAGTAGGTAGGAGTGGTGTGGATCTGTTGCTTGAAGGAAGACTTTCCTATCTTGAGTATGCAGATGATATTGTCTTGACTTGCAATGATACTAAGGCTATGAGAATTGCACTTAATGAGTTAACAATCAGTGTCCTCAGGTATTGTATGAACCTTGTACCTCCTTAATACAGGGTGCTGACAAGTGGACTGAGTCATGTTGGTAGGTGTAGACTACCTGGTTGGGATCCGCGAGATGATAACAACCGATGGTTAGAGACCTTGAATGACATGGCTCAAAATCGTTTGCAATGGCGGAGGTGCATCCACTCTTTGTGCTCTACCAAATTCTAATCTTCTGAATTCCTCATATGTCCCTATCCTTTTTCTCTTTCCAAATTTATTTCACTGTATTATACTCCTTCAATAACATCTTCAAACCCTAATCTTTCACATAATGCTTATACTCTTACTACTTTTACCGCTATGGGATTTGAATCGACAACTGCATCTCTGTGTTAATGTGGTATGGCAACTCGAACTAATGTACGTACGTTCTACGTTGTAACTGACTGACTGAATACGAGGTGCTTCTACAAAACTGGCACGAACCTGTCTGCACTCACCTTTGGTGGTAAGTAGTTGGGAATAGTCGGGAAGTTCCTGTACCTAGGTAGTAGTTTGACTGAAAAGATTAATTTGCGTGCAGTGAAAGCTAGGGTGGTCCGGTTACGAAACGTCAAGCCTAGAACGCATCGGTGAGAACAGTTTCGTCCTATGTTTGGGAAGCCTAACCTCTACGAGTTAAAGATGTTAGATGACTGTGTCCGATTATCGTCATCTTCGAGGAATTGCTGACATTCAGTGGCAACATCACATTAGTAATGTGTAGATTCGGCAATTTTCGAGAACAATGATGACAATCCACTTGATGTCACCACCCTTAAACACCGGCTTCGAAGAATTGGAGATGTTACAAATGTCATCTCAGCGCACGTTAATTGCCGACACTAGGAGTGGTTGAAAAAAGCGGCAGTCAATTTATGACTTGGCACCGTGTTATCAGAACAGAAACGAACGGCAATCCTGCTGTAATTTTTCTCATGAACAAAAGAGGAAATTAACCAGAAGAATTTCGAATTTCTGTGTGTGTACTGTTGATTAGACTGTATCTTTTATCACATACCGTTCTTACTAATTATTTTGTTGACTGCATTTTTCTCTCTAAAGGTACTCCCCTTTTCCTCACGATTTTATCCACATTTTGTGTGGTGCACTCCATCTCTGGTACTGTTATACTGTATTTTATGCGCTTAAATAAATAATGTAAAATGTGTAAGTCCTGATTTAGACAAACAAACCATTGTTTACAAAAGTAGTTTGATAATACTTGAAGGATTTGCAAAGTCTAATTTTCTCCACCAGAGGATCCCAAATAAAAGTCGGTCCTTAAATTTATAACTGTAAAGACATTGAGACCTTTAAGATGAACAGAATGAAAATAACGACTACAAAATTATCGTGTAGTCTTACAAAACAGGGTCATGTTTACCAAACTGATGGTATTCTATTAAGTCCTTAAATATTCATAAGCAATAACAACGATAAAACCATACATAAAGTAGATACGCTACTCTTTTCCTGAAAAAGAATCTACTAAAACAAATAGAATTTTTTGTATGTACAGATGCAATCTTCAGTTTTTAATGTCCGAGATTAAGCGAATAGAGACAAACTAAGAAAATCTGAAATGCAAAAGGATTTACCGGGAAGTCTGAGTCCTAACAGAAAGAAAAGATCCTAAGGTTACTTGACGTAGTCTGCTCTCATTTAAAGCACTATTAGGAGAGTGATCTTCCTGAATACTTCGTGTTGTAATGGACGTGTGCCTACGAGAAACACGAGTTGGTCCAGGTGTGTTTGGAATGGCTTGAGGTATTTGCACCCGACGTCTAGCTGAAGGCTTTTTTCCACGGCTTTTTTTGAATTTTTGGTTGTTCCATATAAGTGGAAGTACTGGGACACGCTCCTGATCTGTAGACGGTGATCCACTAGATGATGCATTTCCAGTTTGTGTAACGTGCCCCCCATGACCAACGACATTTTTTTGGCTCCACCCATCGCAATCACACTGAGATGATGAGGTGGATGTGCCGCCACTTTGTGAAGCATCATCTAGATTAGAGGAACATTCGCTAATGGGAACAAGATCTGCATAAGCCCCCGGTTCTAATTCCCAGGCTGCATCCCTTTAAACAAATAAAAAAATATATATTACCTTAAGAAAAGGCGTTATCTTCATAATTCGATCTACACAATAAAACACCACTTACTATTCGTTTACTGATACTCAAGATATGACATCGTGAAGTACTCAGTACTAAGATACATTCGCACCAATGCAACTAACTGAACGTGAAGTAGCGTTTCTTGTTGGTAGCACTATCTGAGAAGCCTAAAGGTGGTAGTTTAATGAATGAATGTCACCTCATGGCCTTACTACCCTGAGGGATTTCCATTAAAATTCTGCTCCAGAAGGTAAGACACAGTAATGTAAGAAGTTTTATAGTTTATGAAACGTCTCAAACATTATTCACTGAAACCTCAAAACTACATAAATCTTCACATTTATCTAATGTTCTACGCGAAGTTAGTTTCTGATTGGAACACTAATTCATCCACAGAGATGGACTCAGAAAGCTAACTTGCAACGTAGGAGGTGTTTCTCTGTTAACCAAAGAGTGATTGCACTGTAAAGCATTCCACTCCATATTACTGTATGGTCGTAAAACGTGGTCTACGGAAACATGCATAAGCTGCAAGTTTTTCATGAAATCGAGGCATTGGTCGCTTGTCGTAAAACAACGGTGAAAAATGCTGAGGTTGGGTATGGGGTACTAGGAGGAAACGTCGAGTCGATTGATGAGGTAGCGAATCTTCGTTGATTGGAGTGGTGACAAAATATTCACATATGTCTGACCGCTTTGAAGTCCAACGTTGACTGGAGGAGGAAAAGGTTAGGAGAAGACAATGGGCGACCAAACCAGGAAATGGCTAACATTCACTAAGAGAGATTCGTTTTTTGTATCTGTAAAGGATAATCTCCCTCGCCTGATCGCCTCAATGTGCATCTAACAGTTCACCTGCTCTTGTGGAACAAGGTATACAGTGTTAGCTTTCAACTCGGACACAAAAGCATAGTCCAGTGTGGATCTACGAATGTGAGAGGAAAGCGGTTAGGATTAACATCCTTGAACATTCAATCCCTTCTAATCACCCCAATGATCTACAGGTTGATTGAGGTTGCTGATAGAATCCATCCAAATGCAACAAGATATTTTTGTAATTAACTCCCTAAAACACCAGAAGCCCTTGTCATCTGTGAAATGAAGTCTGAACAGTGTGTACAAAATAAGTACTCATTATCACTATCCGGACCGTGGCTTTAAAACTATCATTATTATTTCATTACTTTCTTTTCGTCCCATTGATTTCTTATTTGAAAATATCCTTTCCTTTTAATTATTTCTCATATCCCCATGATTTTACGGATAATTATATCTGATATTAATTGCAATACCTTTGATTATTGTAATAATGTTTAATTATCCTACTCCATTCACATTACAGCTCAATGTTAACTAATCAATTCTACACGACTCTTTAAGCGTACACAATTCTATAGTGTTATTACTTACATTACATAGTCTAGCATTGTAATCTTATAAAATCGTCATGTCTGTTCATTGAATTAATATAAATTTAGGATCGTATATCCTGATGACGAATTCGCTGAAGACTGATTCCTTTGTGGACATTTGTACTGTTTATGTTTAAATGGGAATTATGTGTATATGGATTCACTCATCTTCCCCTTAAAATCTGAGCTTAAATACTATTTATTCCTCATATTCATCCTTTCTTAGAAAGTACTTTCGTTGTGTTGTGGTATGTTGAGTTTGTTTACTGCACATTTGTGCTAGGCTCTGTGTGAACTATGATCGTGGTTTTTGAAGAATGTTCACAGAAACATCTGGAACTTTTGCACAGAAGATAGATTTACGTTTAGTCGACAAAGAAATACGAAACGAGTTAGGTTTACAAATTCACTACCCTTGGACGTACCAAAGAATTTAGGATCACTCATAATCGGAATAAATTTTCACTGAAAACATACGTTTATTTGAAGAAGTTGATAGATAGCATGTATCTTGAATCTATTAAGGATTGTTAAGTAACTGTCACCGACACTATATACAAACTACGTTTTCCAATGATAAAAGTGCCTATCATTTATGATGACCGTGAACAATCCATTATATTGCAATACCCTTTAAACTTCTTGAATAAACGACAATTTGGTCATGGTTTTAGTACATCGCTAGCAGTCATGTTTGTAAAATAACTTGAAACCTAGTTCTAGAAATAATTTCACAGCTTAATTACACTCCTAAACCGTTGATACAAAAGAACAAATATAACAGGAAATGTGTAAATGTAGCCACTAAATCCTCAAAATCCATGGTATTTTAGATGAACATCAGTCAGACTTTGCTACAAATTCACTACTTGAAATCAGATTTTGTTAACTAAATTATGTCTGAATAAGCGACTTGAAACCGGATATTAATTATTACAGTAACTTTGAAAACCTGACCGTTGCTGCTACCTTGACGTGGTGGTCGGGCTTGTCTATCGTGATGATCCAATCGAGCTATACTGGCTGGAACAATCGTCCCTCAAGGTCCTACCATGCCAGGCAGGTCGGTTGAAGAGCGGTAAGACTAAAAGCAGCAAACCCAAGGTGTGAAGGCGAAGTCGTACTGCTGACTGTACAGAGGTGTGACAGCAGTAAGGTGTTTCCTTCAGACAACCAGCATAACAGCGATGCTGCCTTCCCACAAGGAGGGGTGGGGTTAGAAAAGGTCGACCCTAAAAATGCACACCTCGCCTTATCCCACGGATTTGCGTCTCCGGCGTTAAGGTCCCAACAAGTACGGAGCTAACACAAAAACTACCCACAAAAAGGTCGTGTGTGGCCGACCTCAAGCAGTTGTCCCTTGGGCACTGCGGTCACGCTCTCAGGTCACTAAGACCACTTCTAACCTAATTTCCTTTTCAGGTACCTCTAGAAGAACCCTTCCATGGTGTGAGCAACCGGGAAGTGATAACTGCCCTCATACATCTAACAGCACTCAAGACCACTAGCAACTTTAAAAAACGTATCCAAAGGTTTATATGTGGATAGCACTATCAAGTAAGTATAACATCTAGAGTTAGATAAACAAGAAAGGACATAATACCATAACTTACTGGTCTGGGACCCATATGCCAGTATCGATGATAGACCTGATGAATATCTCTCTATTTGCACAATAAGGGCATTTTAGGTAATGTAATGCAGCAGAAACAGCAAAACCTGCAATGCAATTTCTATGCATCCATGATAAAGGACAACAGAGTCCATGGATAGTGTGGTGTTTCCATGCCTCAAAGACAGGAAGCCTCTTTTCAGGAGCAAGACTCAGAAAGTAGTCAGTCAACCATTCAGGAATATGTGACATTGATGAGGGTAGTGTAACAGATTCTTTATGTGTTTTAGGTTGCTGGACAGGATTTTGTTCTTCGGGCTCCGAAGAGGAAGAACCGGGTAACTCCCAAGTAGATGTGCTAAAGGATGAGAACGGTACAAGATAAAAAGAAACTCAATATTAAACGGATTCAGTAGAAATGAAAAACGAGTGCATATGGGGGATTCAGCTGCAATACTTAGAGAACCCATGTCCGTAATAATATGCCATTCATCCGATAAAATGTGAATCTGCATGTTAGTTGGTATAGCTGTTTTACTAGAAACTTTGATGTTGTGTACAGGATAAAAAGTGAAATGCAGTGATGAGATCTGGTTTAATGAAGACATAACTTACTAATGGAATATAGATTTATGTGCAACAGTATTCATATTGTGGATTTATCTATTTATATAAATAAATCCACAATAAGTACGGATCTATTGAAAAGACCGAATGCTATATTTGCTAAAGATCAATGTGAGTGCAATAGTATTTATATGAATATGCATACTTGGAACCGCGATTGTATGAATAGGTACGGATTTTAAAATCATGTTGCTAGTTTACCCTCCTAATAAGGAGAGATGTATGTTTTCGATATGTATCCACTATAACCAACGCCCAACACCCTATTTATAACCTTATTTCCAGTGGAAAATCAATATTGACTTAATAACCTCATAAAGCCGATAAATTAGCATGAGAATAGTTGTTTTTCATCTAGATAATTTTCGACTTGATGAACTTTTGAGAAGTAAAAAAAAATCCATAGCGTTTTAAACCATCAATTGTGGACAGTTACAATTTTATAACAAATGCGAATATATAACTTTAATCACACAAACTGAATTCATCAACATACTATTGAGGATGTCGAATCATCAAATAGAACTTAAGAAAATTATTGTCGAATTAAGATGGGTTTTCATTATATTAATTTATTCAACGTGAACTCTGCTCATGGACCTTTAATGTATTTTTTACTATCATTTGTGTTCATTGACAATTTACTCATTTCCTAAAATATGATCATTGTAATCGATACAAAACTGGTTATCTTAAACGCATTTTGAATTCTACCGGCTCTTGACCAACAAAGCTTTTATACAACTGGACTTATTAGTCTAGTTAGCGGAGCAAGGAACAAGAGGGTAGCAGCAGTCTCGTTTACTATATTGAAGCCGGAGTTGCTAAAGAGTGGCAAAGCGCATGATTGCATTACAATCACACTTTCAACACAATGTCAACTTGTAATTAATGGCCTGGGTTAACTATAGTCGACGAAGAGAAATATAAAAATTGTAATTGGTTAAAAACACACACAGAGAGTGGTCACTCATAAAACTTAATCAACTTAGCATTAATTTTGTAACTGTTCTGAATTTCAGAAAGCGGGAAAAGTATTTTTACGATAGAAATTGCAATAAGTTAATTCTACGATGAAACAATCACACAAAATAATTATTGGACTTTTATACCATCAAAACTATTGTCTAGAATATCTTCCCAAACTTCCATAGATGTTTTGAGTTAGTCATTCACTCATGCCTAACGTAGAACCTGTCACATGTGTACATCAATTCAAGTTGCCATACCCTATTAGCACAAAGAGATGAAATAGTCAGGGAAAATCTCAGAGTAGCAGAGGTAGTAAAAGTATTAGTGGAAATCGAAGGTGTAACATTCAAGATATAATTCATGAAGCATAAATTAGTAAGATAGAAAACTGACGAAGCATCTCGAAACTTGGAATCCAAGGGAAGATAAAGAGCGAATGCACCTACGAGACTAGGAACAGTTTGGAACGATGTCGCCGAAAGTCTTTGACGATAATTACGCTGACCCAATTAGGTAAAGTTTGCACCTACCTACATGGCTTAGTCCAGTAGTCAGTGTCTTTACCGACTGATGCCATTTCTTGGTTTGGTCACTCCTAACTTTCACCCAACTTACTCTTGCATCAGCCATCATCGTGCTTCAAATGCTTGGAGTTGAAATTAGAAAATATCTTGGACATGTCAGTCGGATTTCTTATTACAACCTAATGAAATGTTGATGAGACGAGTTTTTTCTGACACAACAAAACTTCGTACAATGATTAAGAGCTTATAAAAGTCAAAATTAAGTTAAGATCGAAGTTAAAAACAATATGGAATCCCACTAAAAATTTGTATCAAAATAAATCTGATTGTTAGACAGGTGATTTAGAAACTTAGAGAATTTAGATAAGAATGGGTGTTTGAAGTGTTAAACTACTCATTCAAACACTATAACCTAACAGATGATTCTATTGAGAAAGAGGTGTCAATAACAAAAAGTGACAATATGTAGTATATTCACCGGTCTTGTGACTATTTAACATGTAATAATTTCCTATTACTTCCTTATGAAAACACTAAAATAAAACTTGCTCGGACTGAGAATATCTCCTCTTAACAGAAGACATCCCGTTTGAAACAGTGATTCGTTTAGGAGTTGAAGGAGCCACACAAGACCGTCTTGTACGCCGAATTTCGTTGAGAACTGGAACAATTTCCTTTTTCGCCAATGAATGGTTGGGTACAGATTTTTGTCTTCTTATGGGTAGACAACTGCTTTCGAAATCTTTGTCCGGTACAACTGAGAACAGACAGACACAACAAGAGGGAGGTTCCTTGCATTGCGCCAACCAGCCATCCAAATCCTAAGGCGAAACAAGCATACTCTATATTTGTATTAGATGAGTCTAAAGAGATGTGACATTTCATTTTCATATTGTTTAACATAATACGTAAACATTCTATGGGAAAAGATTAGGCTAAGAGATGAATAGTTTGTTTTGGAGAGTGAATGGTTTTAAGACTGTCAAATAAGCAAACCAACCTACCCTATATATTACATACCATCTAAGCTAACAGGATCATGCTGGACATTTGAACTCAACTTATCAAAGTACACAAACAATCAAGCATGTTTATGAACTAATGAACCTAGCATTCTAATACATGATAATAATTAGAATGAGTGAACGAATACAGTGAATAACACTAATTATCACTAGTTAAGGAGAAAATAGAAATAAACTAAACGTAAATCACAAAACAGAACAACTCAATAATGACCTTCAAGCACAGAAATCTATCTAATCTGATGTCGAAGCTGCTTTAAAGAGAGTTATTAAGTCAAAACCTTATACAAAATTTAGACCTTAACGAAACCCCTCGAAGTTCACTAAAGATTTCACTACTTGTAACTAGAACTTTTGAAATGTAACAATTGGAAGATAAGACCAAGAGACTAGGAAGATTTATTGTATATTACATAGCAGGCAAAAAAATGTTCATTGACAGTTGTGTATACTGGTAAATTGTATTAACACAGGCATCAAAAAAAGCGGTGGACCAGTCTGATTGATAAAAATCCCCTAATTTCAATCTGGTGACTGTTAAACCTGTACGTGCATAGTGCTGTACCTCCGGCTTTTCTAGTTGATGGAGACCTTCTAAGAGAGCTTAAAACTAGTCAAAATGGTAAGAATTTATTTATGACATCTTGATTTATAGTAAAGTCCCGGCACAACACTTCTCCTCCGTGTTAATTAGGGTCCTCTATGTTTACCATATCAAACTTCATCCCGCTTCCCATTTATGAATGAAAGAAATATATCACTTGAACCACTAGGCTTTTGATAGTACTACATCTCTGCAGTACGACTGCATTACTTAAATACCTAGATCTGGAACATAAAATAGTAACTAGGTCTGTCGATGAATAGAAAACACAAATAGTTGTAACTTATTAAATTATTCTGGGCTTGATAGCGCACAATGAATTAGTACAAAATATATAAGCTTAAACATACCTGTCTGTGGGCGTGACGGCGGCAATAGGAAGGAAAGTTGCCCTCAAATATTGTTATCCCTTGAGCTTTAATTAAACAAGGGAGATGGAAGGTGGTGTGACAAGTGCTAACAACACATCCAACACAGGCGCCGGAGAGACGACATACAGAACACTTTAGGCTACGACCACGCCTAAGTTCGTTGAGAATTGAAGAAACAGCGAATCCAAGTATGAAATCATCTGGGGATTCATTCTCAGTGTTCGTCTGGGACAAACCACTGGCGGCAAACTCCAAGAGTAGAGTATTTCACAAATTTGAACTTACTATACAGTTTGTATGCACTTTGAAACCATTTTTCTCAATAATAGGTCCTAATAGTGGATATTCATCAACTTCAGAACAAAATATACACCCAGTGTTATTGAGCTTCAATGATTTCTTCCTAGGCATCAGTAACAACCAAGACCATAGTAAAAACCAGCGAAGTCAGATGTTCTGGTAATCAAATAGGCGCGCCGATTGGCTTGAGAGAAATGTAATGTTGCTCTTCAGTCGCGTTTGAATCCTTTTCCAGAGTGTGTATTTTAGTTTAATAGTCAATATATATGAATTCCTGTACTACTATACTACAGTAGCATTTTGTGGACAAAGATTCTATGGTATCTCATTGTTTCATTTATTCGCCACAATTTAAATTGCCGTGATTTCCACAACACTATCTAGAACTCACCCATTGTAACATCACGATGGCCTTTGAAATCTGATTGCCTAATCTGGAACAATAAGATCAGCAAACATGATGAATATATCACAATCAGTGCTATGTGTACGCTAACTGACATTTTTCTGAAATTTAAATAAATTATGTAGACCAAGTTTTTATTTTAACAGTAAACCCATGTTCTTACAATGGCACAACGAATTTTAATTCTTGTAAAGGTATATATTACATCTTTACGATATAAGCATAGCTTGATACCCAACAAAAATTCAAACCCTGGCGCTACGGCGAGTTATTCAAATTTTCGGTTGGCCGGGGATTCCATCCTTGCTATGTAGTAATTAAGACTTCGTTCATCTGATGTGTTCATCTATATGGAGGTTTATCTAAAAGCATAGATTCGTATGAGCAAGCTTACAAATATTGTAGTAAAAATCGAAAATATCTGCTTTTAGGATAGGTTTAAAATTGCTTGATAACATGAGTTTTCGAGTAATTATGTACAGTGATGGAAAGGTTAATAAAATCAAGAACCCATTGTAAGTCTGAGGGTAATGAAGATACGACCAGTATTCTAGTTTGAAAACTATTAACCAGTAACACCTATATTCGAAGCGTCCCCCACTGGGTTAAAATCAGAAGTCAGATGCGAGGGGGTTGGAAAGATATATTTGATACGTTATCAATGTGTCGAGAAGCGGTTGCTCTAATCTGGTTAGTAAACGTAGGAGCTGTGTCCCACGCTGAGTCGTGATGTTATCCGGTACGGATGCATGACCGAACGACTTCAGCTAAACAAGTCCACTTAAACAATGTGGTCAGCATCCAATGTCGAACACTTAAAAAGCTATTGATTTTGAGGAATTATTTACAGCTATAGATCAATCCCCCCCAGTGAGGTAGTGATGACCCTAAGACGTGGCCAGCCAGAAGTTTAAACCCAACGAGTTTATCGTTGGTAAACACTCTTCTGATAGCTTGCTATGTGTAGCAGCGTCTGGTTGTCTTTCTTTACACTAAGGGACCGTGACGTACAACATAGTAATAAGGAAACAAAGTGCAATGAAAATTTCGGTTCCTTGTGAACTTCATCGTTCTTTTCCGGCCGCCCTGGAAAAGAAAAGAAAAAAACAGAACGTGTGAATGAATGTCGAAATGCACGTACTTGCGTAAGGACACAAGGTGAGCGGAAAAAAAATATAATAATACGCTTGCGACAGTGTAAAAGCGATTGTAAAAAAAATGGTTTTTTTCGGAATAAATATATAAAAATGAGCATATTCAAAAAATTTTTATAATAAATAATGCAAAGGAAATTCGAGGTAAAGTTTGTGTCCTACGTGCAATAGTCATTTAAATGTTCTGGAAACCTTACTCTTCTTCCAGAACGTGTTATCTTAAGTTTGTTTTCCGACACTGACGAAGTACCAAGGTGTGTGTCGGCTGTCGTTTGGGGCACTACAAGTGTAGGAGCAGTGTCGTTCGATTGTACCGAAGGAAAATCGACGTAGATAGGGTTTCCTTCTAAGTACGCTGCTTTGAGGCGACCAATACTGATGCTATCGTTCGTGCCGTTCTTATCGACTACATAGTACTTAAGTTCGCGTTGAAGAACTTTGAAGGGTCCTTCGTATGCTGATTCGAGGGGTCGTCGATGTGAGTCTCGACGAACGAAGACGTGTGTACTATGTCGCAATTCAGGTTGACTGCGGTCGAGTGTGAGCAGGTTTAACTGGACGCATAGCGTTTGTAAGCCTACTCGTGTAAGAGTTTAGATCTATGTTCAATGAAGAAACCGAAGGATCCACGAATTCTCCTGGGATTCGAAGTGTCGTTCCGTAAACGAGTTGAGATGCCGTGTATCCAATGTCAGCTTTCACTGCATTGCGGATACCTAGCAAGACGAGTGGAAGTGCTTCTATTCACCGTGAAACGTTTGAAGCTGATAATGAAGCTTTTAGTTGTCGATGAAAACGTTCTACCAACCCGTTTGCTTGTGGGTGGTAGGCGGTCGTTCGGAAGCGCGTGATTCCTAATAGTGTGGTCAGACAACGGAAAAGTCCAGATTCGAACTGGCGTCCGCGGTCTGTAGTGATGGTTGAAGGGCAGCCAAAATTTGCTACCCATCGTTCGACGAAAGCGCGAGCCAATGTTTCAGCAGTAATGTCCTTAATCGGTACTGCTTCTGGCCATCGAGTAAAACGGTCAACGCATGTTAGGAGATATGAGTATCCGTTCGAGTCGGGTAAGGGTCCTACCAAATCTAGATGGACGTGGTCGAAACGAGCGTCAGGGGTCTTGAAAGAACCTAAGGGACATTTGTTGTGTCTTATGACCCTAGATTTCTGACAGCTTACACAGGAGCGTGCCCACTCCCTCACGTCTTTATTCATGCCAGGCCAGCAAAAGCGTTCGGCTATAAGTTTGACTGTTGCACGAGCACCTGGGTGAGAAAGATTGCGCAACGTATTGAAGACGTTGCGTCGATAATGTTTTGGTACTATTGGACGATCCCTACCTGTAGATGTGTCACAGAGTAAGGTTTCCTCACCTGTTCCCATCTGCTTAATACGTAGTTTAAGAGTTGTCGAGGATAACTCATGCTGAAGATCAATGTCTTCTTTTTGAAGCTGAGCGAGCTTAAGAAGGTCGATTCCTTGAAAACTGTTCAAGGAACTTATTCGAGAAAAAGCGTCTGCGACTACATTGTTAGCTCCAGAAATGTGTTGTATGTCTGAAGTAAACTGAGAAATGTAGTCGAGTTGTCGAGACTCTCGCGGTGAGTACTTGTCTGAAGATGAACTTAAAGAGAAGGTAAGAGGTTTGTGATCGGTAAAAAGCGTGGATTCTCTTCCTTCGATGGAATGTTGGAAATGCCGTACAGCACAATACATAGCTAGGAGTTCCCTACCGAACGTGCTGTACCTAGATTCCGCGTCTAGCAACCATCTCGATAAAAATCCTAAAGGTTGCCATGAGTTGTTAACCCATTGTTGTAAGACTCCTCCGATTGCTGAGTCGGATGCGTCTACTGCGATACTAATGGGCGCTTGAGTGTCCTGATGAGCAAGCAGGGTTGCCTTAGCGATGTGTTCCTTAACTGTGGAGAATGCTTTGCGGGCCGTGTCGTCTAGACTAATTGATTTTGCATTTCCACGAAGCTGGTCGGTTAACGGTTTCATAAGGGATGCGCATTTGGGTATGAACCGTCTGTAGAAACTTACAAGTCCGTTAAAAGTTCGCAACTGCTTGATCGTGGTCGGTTCTGGGTAATCCAGAATGGCCGCCACTTTGTTTCTAAGAGGTCGGATGCCTTGGGCATCAATAGTGTGTCCTAAGAAGTCTAAGGAGTTAGTCCCGATTTGGCATTTCTGAATGTTGACAGTAATACTATGCCTTTGGAGTCGTTCGAAAACAATGTCCAGATGCTTGAGATGTGATTCTCTGTCCGGACTTGCTATTAGACAGTCATCAACATACGCATGTACGAAGTTGAGACCTCGGAAGACATCGTCTATAAACCTTTGGAAGGTTTGAGCCGCATTTCTTAAACCAAAAGGCATTCGCAAGAATTCGTAAAGACCGAAAGGAGTGATGATGGTGGTTTTAGGAATGTCGTCAGGTGCCATCGGTATTTGGTTATAAGCTTTAACCAAGTCGATTTTCGAAAAGACAGTTGTACTTTTCAAGGTAGCTGTCAAATCGTGAATATGAGGCAACGGGTAACGATCGGGAATGGTTTTAGTATTCAGACGCCGATAATCACCAGTTGGCCGCCAATCATTGCTGTCCTTTTTAGGGACCATGTGCAATGGGGATGCCCATGGACTATTCGATGATCGAATTATCCCTAGGTCCATCATGTGGTCGAATTCGTTTTTAGCTAACCTAAGCTTTTCGGGAGCGAGTCTTCGAGCTTTCGAGAATACAGGTGGTCCTGTAGTCGAGATGTGATGTGTAACATTGCTGGTTACACAAGGTAATTTCGATTGCGATTGGTATATCCCGGGGTATTTGTCGAGTAATGATTGGTACAAGGGGTCTATGGTGTGCTTAATCGTGACTGGGGATAACCTGCAACTAGAAAGAGGAGTTACGCAAACGTATAACTTAGTGTTTCCGTCTATTAACCTTCGTGAGCGTGTGTCGATGAGTAGATTGTGATATTGTAACAGGTCTATACCAATGATTGGCATAGAGACATCTGCAACCACGAAAATCCAGTGTATGGGTTTGCGTAAACCCACGTTAAGGTAAACGTACCTTTTACCATAAGTAGCGATCGGTTTTCCGTTTGCCGCCTGTAAACTTAAAACAGACTCGCGAAGTCTGTCGTTGGAGTTCGCTGGAAGAACGCTAACTTCTGCGCCGGTGTCGACGAGGTAGCGAACTTTCGTTGTCACATCTGTGACGTATAACAGACGGCTGTGTTCGCCGGCTACGGTTGACGTTAACGCGTGCCGGCTGGGAAGTTTCCCGAACTGTTTTTCGTGTCACTCGATTTTGGGGTCGGATAATTGCAGGGTTTCCTGCAATTTCTAGAGGATTTACCGTACTGATTGTGATACCAGCACCAGTCGGGGTGAAACGCTCCTACGTGAGGATTTTGACCGACTACGGTCATTACGAACTCTAAGATATCTTGTAAGCGTGTGACATAGTTCGGCCATGTCAGTCGAGGTCGATTGGGGTTTTTCTTTGTTGGAAAAAACCTCGGCCTTAGAAAATTTGGTGATTTCCAAGATTCGATCGGCAGATGCAGCTAGTTCATCTATGGCATTGTTTTGAAATGAAACAAGCACTGCCTGCACCTGTTGAGGGAGTTTAGATAAGAAAAGTTGTCTAAATAGGCCATCATCGAATGTTTGTTGGCCGATGACTTCTCTCATTCTACGCAACATGTCCGTCGCAGAACCATGTTGCAAATCGATATTGTTAAGGAGTTGGTCTAACCGTTGTCGATCAGTTAGGTCTCCGCGTTTTAAAATCGATAGTTTAAGCGTTTCGTAAGGTTCGGGAACATCACTAGTAAACATACTAGGTGTTACGTACCTGTTAAACTCGCGCGGTAACGCCTTAACTACCGCGAGGAAACGTGTGCGCGAGTCCGTGATTCCGTGCATGCAAAAATCGGCTTCTGCATAGCAGAACCAGGACTCGATATTGTCGGGCCAAAATGGCGTTAACTGAATCGAAATAGGGGGAATAGACTTAAACTTAAGAACCTTAGGAGAGTGTTCCGTCATAGTAATATAGATAACGAAAAATGTCTAATTAAAATATATCCGAGAAAAAAAATTCGAGAAAAACAGTATATCACAATATATGAAATTCAAATAAAGAATAACAATGAATAATAATATTCCAAAATGGAACAGACTCACAGTTTGTGCGCTTGGTGTACCAGATCACGTCGGTCTCACCAATGATGATGCAACGGATGTTCTAGTTTTACAACTAGCTACCAGTAGCACCTTCTATATTCGATCGTCCCCGGCCAAGGGAAATCAGAAGTCAGACGAGAAGAGGTAGGAGAGATATATTTGATACGTTACCAATATATCGAGAGGCGTTCGTTATTAGCTGACTATGGAAACGTAGGAGCTGTGTCCCACGCCGAATTGCAACGTGATCTGGTGCGAATGAATGACCGAAAGCCTTCAGTTAAACAAGTCCACTTAAACAACGTGGTCAGCATCCAATGTCGAACACTTAATGAGCTATTGATTTTGGGGAATTATTTACAGCTACAATACTATCACCCAAGTGTCTTCCAACGAAATGATTTCAAAACGAAATAAAACGCAAGTTGAGGATATTTGAGTGGAAATATATATTTGAACCAATGATAGATGCATCGTACAGTACAATATTTAGGCTGGATAGTTATCGGAGATGAGTTCCGTGGTTTATTGAAACGTGATGAGGTGAAGAAATGTGACATAGTGCCTTCAGTTAGCGATGGGTCTAGTGAACCCAGGTGCTGGGCATTAGTTACAAATACTAGCATGATGTATTTTTGGAAGTTACCTACCGCCACAGCTCACTTTCCTCCCTCATAGTATCAGGAGGTCCTTGTGACCTGATCAACAAGGGTTTCAAAACCAAGGGGCTTATATTTGGTGAATGCCCTGTTAGTAGCTTCCCACCCTAAGGAGCATCCAACAAATCATTTTCTCATTAGTAAGCGTATACTTCCAAATAACTGGATCCTTCAATATCTTCCTGACTTTTTTCAGTTTTTTACTAGTCTATTACGAGGAAATTTAGGCACCTATAGAGTTATAGAGACTCTCCTACGATCAGTTTCAATTACGGTTAATTTTTGCTGAGCCCTTTTATCAACTTACTTAGCGGACGAATTTATCCAAGTGGTAACAACCCATCTATTACTCTGTGCTATTATGGTCACTTTCTTGTCTGTATAAATATGTACGCTTGATCAAATGACAGCCTACACACATGTCTCTCTCACTTAAATGTTGATGGCTTAAATATCTCTCAATAAATCATCCTCTTCCCTACGTATATATGTACTCGAATCCCAATAATATCCCTTGCTTTACTGTGCCTTTATTCGATTTTACTACAAATTTGCCTCTGTATTTGCTCGCATACTCATATTTGCCTCTCTGCTTCAATTTCGCTTTATGTGCTTATAGCTTTGTGATCTGTGCTATCCGCTAATAAATTGTAGTTGTTGCTTCTTATTGCCTTATGATTTCAAACAACAATGCGATTTATATAATAACAGTTACGACCGATTGATTATCGAAGCTGAGTCACTGCGAAGCAAGGTAAAGCTTATGTTGGTATTGGCGTTCAGACCATGATAAAAATGTGTAAGTCCATGTATGTTTATAATGATAAGGAATAGATTATACTCCAAAAATGGTTTTTTCCAGTTTTTTGATAAACAAATATTTTTTTACACCCAATCTGCAGACATTTTTGTGCGAACCCTTTCGTGTTCTAACTCAGTTTGATCTCCTCCCAGTTGTAGTTTAGTACTACACGAAATAACATAAATATTCTGTCACAATGAAGGATAAGAACCATATATATATCATGAATACGTCAAATAAGTGATAGAAGAACAGAGACAGTCAAGAGCAGAATATAACATTAAATAAAACAAAAGTGAAAGAATTATTGAAATCCCAGTGACACTAAGGGTTTGATAAAAACTCAGAATCTGTAGGCAGTATAAAACCAAATATTGAAAACAAACTCGATGATGAACGTAATGTAAGTGAATTCAGAGTGAAATACAAGATTATTATCTAAAAAGAAACAAAAAAATACAGGGAATGTATACACAGGGGGGTTTCCATACACATTAACATCCATCATGAAGATCTCTCTCGCTAAGCTCCTCAAAGTTCTAGATCTCAAGACAGAGTAGGTTCATTGGAGCCGAAATGCCAATAGGGAGGGACATCTATAGTATCACAAAAGATAATGCCTGAATCTCTTAGGACAGTATACACTATGATCCTGTATTCGTGCTGGAATTACGAGCTCTGTGTATCACCACTGCCTACCATTTCCGTCCTAGACTTACTTATGCTAAGAGAAATCAAATCATTATTAATCCATTTGTTTTTTCCGTACAAGTAATCTTGATGAGTTGAAATATGTGAACAACCTCGCACCTACTTAGATACACGAACTTCTCGACTACTTCAATCTGCTCACCACCCAGGGTGAGTACAGGATCAGGGTCCTGTCAGTCTTGGAGAAGTACTTTGCGCTTCGAAGGTACAAAGCACATACCATACCTACGGACACTGATTGCCAACTGATTAAGTGCGGATTGTATGGCTTGGGCATTATCGCACAGTAAGACAATCTCATCCGCATACTCAAGGTCGAGAAGTCTTTCTCCGGGCAGCAGATTCATACCGCCACTACTTACATCCATCAGAGCTGTTTCCAGAACATCGATAGGAAAGTTGAAGAGGAATGGTTAGATTAGGCAACCCAGACTAACCCCACTGCTTGAATGGAACAATGGGGAGAGGTGGTTGTATACCCTCACTCTACCTTGTGTGTTTGTGTATAGGGCTCTTAAGACGTTAATAACCCTCTCAGACACTCCCTTATTCAATAGACAATGCCAGAGAACAGTCCTGTCCAACGAATCGAAGGCAGCCCTGATATCAAGAGACACTAGGACTCTTGGCTTGTGGTAAGTATGACGTTGTTCTAACATTTGGCGGAGGGTGAAGATATGATCTATACATCCTCGACCGGAACGAAAACCAGCCTGCAACCCATGAGTCAATACTTCTTGAGTTTTGAACAACCTACGAAGTATGGCAGAAGCCAATAATTTGGACGCAATCGAGAGTAGACTTACCCCACGAAAGTTGCTACAGTAACGTCGTGAACCCTTTTCAAAGATGAGAACAACTCTCGACTCATTCCATGGTGTTGGAACACTTTCTAGCCCCCAGACTTTTGGAAACAAATCAGTCAATTATTTAGCCAGAAAGTCACCACCATCTTTAAAAAGAGCCGGAGGTAAGTAACGTGGGCCCGGTCATTATGGTATAGTATAACAATATGGTCGTTATTGTGATTAATTATATCAACAGGAATGGATTCAAATTAAGTGGTTATGTATGGCACGGATACTTAAGATTTGACAATGGTTTTATCCGTAGCACCCTTATAATCGGAAGATATCAACCCAGTCAGATAAAAGTCAGGGATGCATCAGTTCCAAGATATATTTGGTAGGTTATCGATATGTCAGTAAGCGTTTGATCTTAGCTGGCTAGTAGTTCCAAGGAATGTGTGGCACTGCATACCTACTTGTGATCTGGTGAGGATGCATGACCAAGCACCTTCAGCTTGGATATGTCCAGTAAAACTAATGAGGTCAGCAGTGATGCCGGATACTTACAGAACTACTAAGTTTTTAGACTTATTTACTTGCCACCCCTAGTGATGGCCCTGAGATATGACTAGCCAGAAGTTCAAACCAAGCCAGCTTGCCGTCAGTTTTTCATCTGCAAAGGAAAAAATGAAAATGTAGGTGCACGTCGAAATACACTCATACCTGTGTAAGAAAGAAAGACATGCATAAAAGCTTGACATACATATGTGTATATACACCATATGATGCCATATAAGAATTCGACAGAAAAACCATTTTTCATTTTTCCTAAATAAAAAGGACAATATACACCCTTCATAAACACATTAGAATAAATGATTGTTTTGCTTTTGATATGACAATACATAGAAAAACTAAGAATGCGACCGAATAGTTGTGGGACGCGAAAAGATCGTGTGTGACCGACCTCAAGAAGTTGCCGCTTGAGCACTGCGGTCACGCTCTCGGGTCACTAAGACCACCACTAACCCAATTCCATTTTCAGGTACTTCAAGAAGAACACTTCCATGGTTTGAGCAACCGGAGAGTGATAACTGCCCTCTACCGCTGACGACACTCAAGATCACTGTGTTCATAATCAATCTCCTTCTTCAATTCCTATTATTCCTCCTACATTGACCTTCAACTCTAAACTTCCTCTTCCAGCTTCCTCCTGAAGTGTCACTATTGCCAACGTCTCCAGTGCATGAAATAGGGTCCCTGATGTACTGAAACCTCGCTCCAGACTACGCAACGGAAGCAAAAGAGATGGAAAAGGCAACAGCTGTAGGTAACACCAGACAACTTTTCAGACTAATAAAAAAGACTGGAATTAGGATAAGGTTGACTAATATTTTAGCTAAAGTCTGGGAGTTGGACGTAATCCCATCTGACTGGTCACAATCACTGATTGTTCCAATATATAAGAAGGGGTCAAAATCATCCCATGATAACCATAGAGGGATTAGTTTGACTAGTTTAGCATCCAAAATACTAGCCTCAATAATTATCGGGCGCCTAACTAAGACTCGTGAACTGCAAACACGAGAAAATCAGGCTGGCTTCAGATCTGGTCGTGGCTGCATCGACCACATATTCACTATTCGTCAGGTTTTAGAACACAGGCATGTTTGTCAGCGTCAATGATAGTTTTTCTTGACTTAAAAACAGCATTTGACTCTGTAGACCGAGAGGTTCTGTGGCAGTGTCTGTCACTGAAAGGTGTGCCTCAGAAGTACGTAGACTTTGTGAAGGCTCTTTACTCAAACACTACTAGTCGAGTCAGAGCTAATGACGAACTGTCGTCTGATTTCGCAACCTGATGTGGTGTCCGGCAAGGCTGTTTACTATCTCCCTTTTTGTTCAACTTCATCATAGACGCACTTCTGGAAATAACACTCTCGTCGACTGAATTTTCGGGCATTGATCTCCTTCCAGGAGGTCTACTTATCGACTTAGAATACTCAGATGATATAATCCTGTTTGGTGAAGACGCTGATAAAATGCAGATTCTTTTAGTAGCACTGAGCAACAATGCCAGAATGTTTGGGACGCGTTTCTCCCTCTAGAAATTCAAGTTGTTGCTCTAGGACTGGTGTGTGTCAACACCTGAACCAAGGATAGGGAGTGAAGCAGTCGAACGCGTCGACAACTTCACTTATCTTGGAAGTCTGATCAACCCTAGTGGGTTGGTGTCTGATCGAATCTCTATACGAATTCAAAAAGCTCGTTTGACTTTTGAAAACATACGTGACCTATGGAGAATATGAGATATCCGTCTATCAATAAAAGGACGAGCATACTGTGTAGCAGTTCGCTCCGTTATAATTCACGGCTGTGAAACGTGACCATGAAGAGAAGGAAATACTCATGAGGTATCAGTATTTGATCACAGATGTCTTAGAAATATTGTTCGTATCTGCTGGGATCACCGGGTAAGTAATAGTGAGGTTAGACGTAGGGTATTAGGGAATGATGGTAAATCAGTTGATGATGTTATGAATCTTCATTGACCGAGATGGTTGGGCCACGCCTTACGTATGCCTGAACACCAATTATCACGACTCGCAATGCTGACTAGTGTTGGGGATGGTTGAAAGAGAGTTAGAGGCGGTGTTATATCTTGTTGGCCGAGTGGATGCCTAGTTAATGTGTGACTTGATGAGACCGCCAATCAGGGAGCAGCGAATTATCGATTGGAGCAGTGACACATGAAACCGTACGAGCAGTCTATTGCACTTACCGGTCCTGCTTCTGCCTAGCTCAACCGGTTAAGTCCAAAACACTAATAACAGCCTCTGTGGTATGAATCATTATTCACAAACATACTGGGTTTATATACCAACCAAACAGACCACATCGTACCATAAAATAGAAAATAACATTTGTACAATATTTGGCCAAATGTGGCTGTGAATAGGGGGGAAAGTAATCAATAAACTGATGATAACTAAAGAATCGTATAATAATAGTTCAAAAGTCAAAATAAAGCTAGTGATAAGAGGAACACGAATATGATTAGGTTAGTTACTTAACAACCATACAATAGGAAATATACATATTACATTGGTCCACAAATTGTCCTCAAAAGTTACCATTCACAATTCTCTTCGGTATACAACAGGCGGCCAAACCAAAACGTGGCATCACTCCATAAAGTCACTAACTTGTAGTCTGAGCCATGTTGGTAGATACAGACTACTTAGTTGTGGTTCGTGCGACTATTGTAACCAATGGTTGGAGACTGTGTGACATGGCTCAGAATCGATCACATTGACGTCGGTGTATACACTCTTTGTCTGCCCTTAAACTGTGAGATCAAAATTACTTTATACCTTTCTTTATACGAACTAATTCATTCTCCCTGTATTATACCCTTATACATGATCTTTCTTCTATGTATTACTACCGTTGAAGTAACTACTATGAATTTGATGTTCATCTTGTTGTGCTAATGAAGTATGGCAACTTGAACCGATGGATATATGTGCCTGATCCTACATTGTAACTGACTAACTGACTGACTAGGACGCGAAATTGAAGACAAAGAGAAAAAACGTTTATAATATCCCACGTGTAGTAGTCCTTCAAGTGTTCCAAAAATCTTACCGTTCTCCCATATACTTACAGAACTGTTTATTTACCGCTACAGTGTGATGTTCTACTGATTTCCTTCCAAAATATTACCATCTGTGAAATTCTATAGATTCATTAATATGTTAGGTGATTCCAGATTCATAAAAATTGTTTAAGGTTATTCAGTTGGTACAGTTTTTAATCATATGTTTCTTAGTAGCATAGATACCTGTCCAATTTTTAGTTGTTTACACATTGTGAATGAAATAATTCGAGAATAGTTTAACCCGAAAGAGATAGAGAATTAAAAATAAACAGGAATTGAATCAGTTTACGATAAATTACTCTCCAAATCCAGTTAGCAAATTTAATTAAGTGGGCCTTCTATGTCAGAGAACATAGAAATAACTGAAGACAGATCAAAAAAATGAGGAGGAAAGTTTATTCGAATAAGAGAGCGTATGGTGTACTTACGTTAATCTTTGGTCATTCTAACTTTATTGTATGTTTAAAGAATTATGAATTGATTTATAAAAATAAAAGGAATCCAACAAAAAGTTCTTTCTGACGAAATCATTAACTTAAGCTGTATACTCATATTTATAGTTTCGTCGAAAAGAAAAAAAAACTTATTTCGCTGATTTTAACTATTTTTATCCAATGACACCATGAGTTAATTTAATTATCTGAATTATAAAACGAAACCCTAAGGATTAATTTGGGCTTAAATCGAGAGTAAATTGTTGATAAATATAATATTTAGGAGTAGTCAAACTGACTTTCGAACTAAGAATTCCTAGAATAGTCCGAGTTGAGACAGAACTAGATGAGTACAACCCAATGTGTAGCGAACGAGAACATAGGTGGGGACAGAATCTCTTAGTAAAATCTGAGAACCATAAAGTGATACTTAATTTGCAAAATGTCAGTCAATCGTCTCAGATTTCAATATTTCTTCACTTCCATACCAATTGTTTTCTGTTCCCGTTCTTTCCTTCTTGATCTTCTCGACCTTCTGCTGCCAGACATTGTATTCCTGGCTAACGTTATGTACCACTTATGTTGATATAAGTAGCACACCCCAAAAATGTATTATATTTGGAAATCGTAACAAGCTCGCAACCAAGTAGAAAAGGATCATGAATTAGTAAAAATACCAAAATAACACGACAGTACTATTTTATTCCAGAGTAAATCTACAGTAAAAAAATTCCTTTCCGAGTTTTAACACACTTCAGGTTTTAAAACATTGATTCAATCTCTGCTTACCATGCTTGTGAATTAAGGCTATATCGAGGCAATACGCACAGTATGCACATATGCCAATTAGAGACTGACCAGTTGCAGTCCTAACACATCGATGGGAAGATTCAAACAAACAATACTAATTGATTCAATCTGTTATTAATTTTATCACTGTTAATACACTATTCATTTTACTCTCAATTGGTGCTTTTTGTTAAAGATATCACCTTTAGCCAATGAAGTCAGCATAAATATAAATGACTTATAGAGCTATTTATTTTGGGGATTTATTAAACTATATATTATTAATCATATTTATTTATTCAATCTATCGGATTATCATTATTGACTCATCAACTACCTTGAGTGGATTAATATTTTTTTTAATGTATAGATATAAATATTATTATATATTAAAAGCTTATAGAGATCCAGTTAAAAGCAGTACTTTTGGCCAATATGTAGTGTTCTAATTTATGCGATAGGAACTTTTTGTATTTATTATGCAGACATACCGTAAAGAGGCCTTCATTTTACAGGAATGAAGAACATTTTATGAAATGGTCACTGCTGAGATAATAAGGATAGTTTTCATAAGGAATCATAAGCTTTTTTTACCCAGATATATTTATACGGTCACTAATGTTATCTTTTTTAAAACGAAACAACCCTAAGATGAATTATGAGATCATCATACTATAAATCACAGACTAAAAAAGTAAAGGTGTTCATGGACGTTTATCCTTGAAAATATTGATATTAGGCTGATAACAGGCTCCCTATTTACTTTGAATGCCAGATCAGATCGCATAACATGAATTCTTGTGTAACAACTATTTCAGATTCAGAATCAATCATTGAAGTTGCCAGAATAAAAAGAATTCTACTATTCAGATTATTGGCTAGTCGACTAGTTGTATATAAACACAACTACATTGTTTTGAAAATCAGAATTATTAGTATTAGTGTGGACTAAATTCAGAATTCCCTTCTTAGCTATAAGCAAAGATGGATGATAGTTAGCAGTTGAATCCGGGACACGCGTTTCGTCAACTGGATATACTTGCATTCCAGAGTTGATGTCCACTCTGGGACTGGAACCCAGTGCCATTCTCTTTAAACGCCATCGCACTTATCATTTAGCTCCTGAGTCCTGATAGGCTTCGAGTCCTGGAGTGAACATCAACTCTGGAATCTAATTGCATCCAGCTGACGAGTCACAAATGGGACTAAACGCGCGTACTGGATTACAATGCCAGGTACCATCCATCTTCGCTCACAAGGCTTGTGACGTAAGGCAATATCGAGGCAATACGCACAGTATGCATATATGCCAATAAATAAGTGATCACCTGAGGTCCTAAGCATCAATGGGAAGATTCGGGTAAACAATATTAAGTGAATTTTCCTTCTTAGTTATTAATGATTTGTCCACTTAAGTACATTATCTATTGAATTATTGTTCACGTCAATATTTTCTTATTAGAAACGTTAAGGCAGAATACAGTTTCTTTGTTTTACTATCACAATGGTTAGATTGAGGTAAGATTTTTCAGTTCTGACAATGTCTCGATAATATTTATCATATAAATACGAGTATATTTAATCAATAGGGTCTAAAATTGTCATATCTTGTGACCTGGGTGCTCTATTAATTTATAACGTAATGATTCTGTCAATTAGAGGGCAGTGAATTATCGGTCGAACCAATGACACATGAAACCGGTACAAGCAGTCTAGAGTCCTTATCCGTCCTGTTTCCTGCCTAGCCCAGCCAATTAAGTTCAGAACACCAATAACAGCCTCTGCAATATGAATCATTTATTTCAAACATACTAGGTTTGTATGCCACCGGATAGAATACATCGTACCATAAAATAGGAAATAATATTTGTACAAGATTCAGACAAATGCGTCTGTGAATAAGGGGGATAGTAATTGATATACAGGGTATAATTCAAGAATGGTAAATCGTATAATAATAGTTCATAGGTCAAAACAAAGCTTATAATGATAGGAACATGAATATGAATAGTTTAGTTATTTAACTATTATACAATAAAATATACATATAGTATTGATCCATACATGGATCCCAAAAGTTACTATTCATTATTCTTATCGGGATATTAACAAAGCTAAAACAATATATATTTATTATTTACATAGTAATATAGTACAAAATATAATAAACAAAATTACTATATAAATGAAATAGTAGTATAAATTATTAATGACATAATAGACATCAGCATAGAACAGAACTAATGAATATACCATTATGTTAGATTGATTTAGTTTCATCAAAAGTTAAATTATTTTCATATAAATTCTTAATTATTATATAAATAAAAAGATGTTTAAATATGGTGACAATTTATATATATAAATATTCAATAATTAATATAAACAAAAATTGGTTATATTCATTGATTCAATGAAAATTACAAATTACATAAAATGCCGGTTAATACAAATTTTCATTATTATTTAATTGAAATGTCTTTCAATAGAGTGGACTTAATTCATCTAAATTAATTTGGATATTTTTTTTGTTTTTTTTTAAAAAAATAATAATACTACTAAATGATTCACTTGGAATAATGAATAAAAAACTGATTATAGTATTAAGTATACTTATACTCATTCTCAGCTGTTGTTATTTTGAAGTAAGTTATTTGTTATGAATGGTTGTATCTTTGATTTAATGATCCTAATATGATTAAATTACTTAACATGATCCCTTTCTTTGTTTTTATTTTTGTTTTGTTTTTTTTTGGGGGGGGGAAGGTGAAATTCTGTAAACATTTATCACAAATTACATTATAAACTAATGACTAATAGATTACATTTTGTATTCTGTATTACATAATGAATTTAAATAACCGTTGAAAATTAGGGAGTACTATACAGATGTTTTATTCTGATATGAGATTTCTCAACAGTGCACAATTACGATCCTACCAGGGGTTGAACTCGGGACATTCAAATCTTGCGACATGTGCTTATCTTCAATTCAGCATATAATGATGAACATTTCTAACTTGAATCAATTCATGATAGTGAGAACTCATCTACAGGTGCCTTCATATCTTTATATTTAAGGAGTGATGTATTAAGAGAGAAATAGAATGATGCTAAATGATGACTTAAATTGATTTTGTCCAAGTCTCTATAATTCCGTAAATGGAAAATAAACTATAATCATATGTTGGATATATATTTGTAACAACTATTTGTTGCAACACGGAAAGCTGCAAAGATGAGAAAAAGGAAACATTTAAATTAAATATCGTATAATAACAATTCATTGTAAGCAGTTGTTAACTAACATGGATTTTGTAATTCATAGATTATTATTAGAAAAAAAAGTTAGGCTTAAAACAGACTGTTTTTCCAAGACTTATCTGATCAGGATTGTAGTAATTTGTTAAAATCAACAACTTAAAGTTAAATAATTAGTCCAACTTGAGTTTCATATTTTTATTTCACTAATTAATCTTTCTATCTCTTGACAAAAATTAAGTTCAGACAAAATAAACTTATTAATTTACTGAAAAAAGTTATTTCAGATAAATAAGCATACATTTGAACAAAGGAGTTCTAGTGAGAAGCGGTAACTAGTGGAGTTCAACCGGGTCTGTTGTGAGATAGTAACTCACTGAAGACAATGGTGGACGGTTGCTCAATTTCGTGGATTGGTTGAAGTTGGACATCAACATCGTTGGATGCCGGCTCAGTGGTCTAAAAGTTAAGCGTTCGCATGCGAGACTGAAGGTACTAGGTTCCAATCTCGCGATGCGGGATTGTGGATGCGCACTGCTAAGAAGTCCCATACTAGAACAAGACGGCCATCCAGTGCTTCCAAGTTTCCCTGATGGTCTAGCTTTAATTGACTCATGAATTCAACTATTAAAAGAATATTCACTGAATCTGAAACAATAACTAATCACCGTGCTGTTATTTCATATCTATTACTTTGTCAATAAAGTATGTTATAAGTATTTACTATATATGTAGCGTCTTTTGTATAATGTTTTATGGATCAATTAAATTTTCGCACTTCTCAAACTTGCAATTCTGATAAATGTCAATATTACTAACTAGTAAGTTTATGCTGTGTAATGTAATGGACATATTACCATGAGCGACACTGAAATGTTTAAATCTGGTACTTAAAAGAAGCATACGTGTTTTTGGGGATAAAGGATATCGAACCGCAAAGTTTGGTATATTATTGAGAAGATTTGTAACCTTGGTTACTTTATTTTATGGAGCTAAGACTTCAAATAGATACAAGACCTTATGGAATATTTAGTGGTTGAAATTTCTTTAAAGAATCATAAAAATGACATATACAGCTGTCCGGTTATAGTATTTCAGCCATAAAACCTTTAAATCAAATGTTACATTTTAATAATTAGTACGAATTTCAAAAGTAACACATATATAATATTTCTTTATGTTTCGAGATTAATCATCTGAAGTCAGTTCGTATAATGTAGTTTGAAATAACTAATTTCTAATATCATAAGTTGAATATCATTTTATATAGAAAATGTTTGTTCTATCTTACTTAGAATACCGTAGAAAAACTCTTAGGTGACAAACAATTAACTAATGGACACATTTCAATATACATTTGTGAGCGTAATGAGACCAATTTAATATTATTTGAACAAAACTATTCAGTAACTTATTAGTCAATGAAAATCCTGTACCATAGTTCTAAAAGAAACATCAGAATACAACTGGTTACCAACTTCTACTAAATGATTGATAATGGTGTATTCCTGGGAACAGTTTATATGTTGTGTAATAAACTTATCATCTTACAGTGTTGTTTCTTTAAAAAATAGAGTTGTTTAAGTCATATATAAAGGTGTTTTGAGGATTTAAAGTTTTGATTAATTGTAAAAAGTATTTTTGTAACCTACATCTTTATGGTTATCTATATCAATGTACTCTCTCTTTGCATTGATAATATCCGACATATTAATCTATAAGGATGAGTAAAATTAAGTTTTTGTGTTTCCTCAATTATTGGTTTCCGTTAATAATAAATATATTATTTGTCCCAATTAGTAGAAAATTTGTATTTCTGACGTTTTGTGACATAATGTAAGCCACTTCTTCAGAATAGACAACAACTTAACACAAGTTTAAATAATACAAAGGAAACATACTTGTGCTAATTTAATTCACGCATTTGTTTACTCTGAAGAAGTAGCTTACAAGAAGTCACGAAACGTCAGAAATACAATTTTTCTACTCATTGGGATATCAAAAAAGTTTATTATTAACTCTCTATTCAATGCTCAATCTGTGTGAAGGCATCAAGTCCATCCTTGGCATTGATACTTATTTGGTTTCTGTTATTTAATAAAAAAATGTAATTTATAGTGTCTATTTCAATTTTAGACTGCTTCCGTTAAAAATGATGATGATAATGATTATGTGGATACTTCTGATTCTAGTGAAGTTACAAATACTTTAGAATATGAAGAAAGAGAAGATGGAGTAGGTGAACAAGACAATGTTACAGAAGAAATAGCTTTTAATTCGAAGGAATCATACAATTCTTTGGGTGAGATTTTATTGTTCTATCCAATTTAATTATGAATAGCGTAAAAATCACCATGTACAATAGACCACTAAGAAATGAACTATAAACAATGAAATCAAATCGTTATGAAGAAATAAAGGATAGAAACCATACATTTAGCACATTAATTAATAAAGTAGTATACACTAAGAGATATAACTCAAATAATAACACAGTTAAAATAGATTTTGTTCATTTCTATTGTTCTCCTTATTGATATGAAGAATACAACAGAACGCTCCAGTAGGAGTTTTGGTGAATACTGTTCCGAGTAATTCTTGATAATATATCAATTCACAGGGTTTTGAGACTTTTAAGATTGTAAATTGTAAGACATCATGAGCCGAAGGGTTTCAATCCATTCTGATTATCTTTCATTTCACTAGCCTTCATCATGAACTAACTACCCGTACTTATCTTGAAAGCATGGTAGCCAATAGGATGGCATTCATAGAATATGATCAAGATACTGAAGCCTGTCTTTCAAAATAGTACAACTATTAAAATTCCCAACTTCATCATGTTAGAATACATGTTGATGAACCCTACATATAATATGGTTAGATCACCACTTGTAAGTAGTCCTTTGAGGCAACCTATGATCAAACGCAGAAAGTTATCAGACATCCTCAGCTTATAAAAGGCAAGTTTCATAACCGTATAGCATCTGTGCTAACACCAACACATTTCACAGCCAGATTGATATTGAAACAGCACAAATGAAGAACAAGATCGGTATGAAATAAGTTAGAAACCATTAGTATATATTTTGTTTAGTTTTTTTGAAGGTATCATTACTGGTGAAATCAATGAGAAACTGTCAGATAAAACAACTCGTTCTAACCTCACTGCTGTTTTGAAACAATAAAAATAATACGTTGTATCCCTTCATTGTTCAGTAGGTCGTAAATGGCTTAGATGTAGAGAAACCTCGGTATTTTCTACCCGCAACATGTGTGATAATGTCTAAGCAACTGGAATTTAGTAAAATATGACTCCAGATTTGAGCAACAAAGCAGCATCCTCCCATTAAGTCAGGCACTTGAGAGTTTTACATAATCTGTGTATAATCAAAGAAGTCAGCAGTTTATACATTGAACATAACAGATATATCTTGATTACTGCGTCGTGTAATTCATTTTTTAAGAAAACTTACACAAACGGTTAATCCAGGAAGAGGTCACTCATAGCGTACCACATTTTTCAAGGATCCTGTTTAGATCTTTAACCAGAATTTCATGAATGGCCTAGAGGAAAGACCAGAGGTAAAACTTTTGGTCCCCATAACAGATAATGTTTGAAAAACCTGACTATACTCTTGATCCTTACTTCTTGAGGTAGCCAGCAATGGTTTGTACTTCTCTGCTGTTGTTATATCGGACTAAGCCCTTGACGAATCTACCTATATTACCCCCTGATTACATACTTTTTGTTGAAATATGACTAGTGATGGAATTTCTAACAAGTGTTTCGTCTTACTTAGGACTCATCAGCCAGGCAGATTGGCTTCCAGCTGTTGACGTTCACATGAAAACCCGAACCTACTATCTATTGCTTTGAACATCAACGGATTATCCACTAAGCCGTTGAGTCCAGATAAACATTGACTTGTTTGACAAGTTTCAAGTTATTAGAAGGGATTTTTATTTTTGTTACCGGTATTCAGCACTCCAGCTGGTCAATGCAGTGATAACGATCTAAATTCAGAATAAACCTTTTTTACAGTATTATCTTAGCTACATCTCATCAATTTTCTTAATTGTATGTTGTTTGTTGCAAAGGATATCAATGCAAACAATTGACTGAGCGCAAATTTATGCGTTTGTTTTGAGTTATCTGAATACCATTAAGATAAGTAACTATTAAATGTTTTGAACTAACCACTTGGTGTTTGAAAATTAAATACTTAAATTGTTGAACTTTAATTCTAATACCATCAAATCATAACGGTTCATTTAACTGGTTTGTTAACATAAAATAGTAAGTAATTAGGACTTATTTCTTCTGTTCAAAATGGTACAGGCTAATCTCAACTGTTATATTAAATGATATAGAGAAATATATTTAATCAGTGTAAAGTAAAATATGTTTAAATGTTTTTTTTTTAAATTTCAGCTGATGAACAAGCTCAGTTAGAATCATTAAACAGAAATCAGTAAGTTATTTATTGGATTATTGTAATTAAATACTTCAGAAAGTGGTATCAATGGGTTGTAGTGAAATGTTTCTTCACGACAGTGTGATTTACCTAAAATAATCATTTCAACCTTGATCAGTGTTCAAAGATGATACTTACATTAGTCCTAGTGATCAACACTTTTTATCTTAGACGTTATCATCACTCGTTTGTTCCTTCTTCATTCTTTACTTTTACATATTCATCAAGTGACCAATTATCCTTGACATTAAACAACTTGATAACCTTAAGTAAAACTGTATATCTTGAATAAAAATGACATCACCATATGGAAAGTTTTCTTCGTTGAATTATTTTAATTGTTTTCTTATTTTACAATGGGTTTCTTCCGTCGTTATAATGATTTTTATTAATGGCTTGTAGTTTATTCCAAAATGATCATTTCATTCTGCTTGTTTGTTTTTTGTGTATTTTTGAATTGTCAAAAGGGGTTTGTGGAGATTTCAGTAATTTTATGGTTGAATTCACGAGTCAATTGAAGCTAAACCACCATGAAAAACCTTAAAGCACTGGACGACCGTTTCGTCCTATTGTCGGAATCCTCAGCAGTGTGCATCCACGATCCCGCCCCACGAGATTCGAACCCAGGACCTATCAGTCTCAATTTCGTGAATTGGTTGAAGTTAGACAATAACACAGTTGGATGCCGGTTCAGTGATCTAGAGGTTAAGTACTCGCATGTGAGACTGATAGGTCCTGGGTTCGAATCTTGCGAGGCGGGATCGTGGATGCACACTGCTGAGGATTCCGACAATAGGACGAAACGGCCGTCCAGGGCTTCCAGGTTTTTCATGGTGGTCTTGCTTCAGTTGACTCATAATCTCAACTATATAAAATTACTAAAATCTCCACAAAACCCCCTTCTGATAATTGTTAATTATTACTCACTAGTTATTACTCTAATAAAACCTTTGGTGGTTAATATAGGAAGTTTAAATGTGCTCCTAAAACATTTTATATAAATTTGAAGAGGTGATTTCACGAATCATATCTAAACAACAGGGTTTATATTCATATTTCTATAAACTGTGTAGTTTTTTTAATCACACATATGTGAAGTGGGAAAGATTTTTAGTTAAAATTGTTGTAGTTGATACATTTAGTATAACAGTCGAGTCTCAAATGTGGATGATATATGCTATTGAGGCAAAAGTGATGAGTCTTCATTTTACAAATATATAATATCAAGAATCCCTTCTAAAGATTTGGAATGTTAGGCTATTCAACACTTTGAAATTATGTCACTAAATGAATTCAGTATGAGATGAGAAAAAAATTTATTGAAAGTATCTTTCTACGAGAATAACCTTTGGTAGTCATCAGAAACTAGCTGGTTGGTTCATGAAGATTTTCTGAATCTTTTATAACATAAGTAGATCTAGTCTACAATTGACATACCTACTAGCTATATTGATGATGATACACGGGTTTGCAAAAAGTAGTTGCTTCTAATAACAATAATTTTACTTTTAATGAAAGAGATCTGGGGTTAGTTGAAAAAAGTCAACTTCATATGCTGTGTTTAATTATGGCAGGTATACTAATGAATTGAAATTCAATGAAATCCAAACTTCATAAATGTTAATTTCAGAATTTTTCGCTATAAATGGGAGATTGAATGATAAGTTTTGAAAGCTTGTATGATGTAAGTATGAATAAAATAGAAATATTAGTCTAGTTTACGTTTGAAATGTGGTAGATTTATTTCCCCTTTACAACTCAAAACTAATGGTACTGACGAAATGTTTGTTAATTGTCAGTTTTTTTATACTCTGGTTTCTGATTTTAATTATCGATGGATATATATATGTATACCTTTGTGGGCCAGGGTAATTTTGCATTGGTTTTCAGGAGAACCAGACACCATTCAGACTTTCATGTGACAACCCAAACAGTACAGCTCAATCCCGCCTCACAGAAGAACCAGAAACAATATAGGCTTCAACGCTACAATCTGAATAGTACAGCTCAATCCTGTGGCGCAACCACATAGGTACCAAGCATCCCGATGGACCATTTGCACCATTTATATACGCATTCATATCACATGTATGATTATCCCGATTAATGATCGCTTAAACCAATTATGCACAGCATGAACAGGCCAAAGTTGACCCGTTCTGCTTACACGACAGTCAAACTCATTATTGTTATCAATGGCGACATGCCTTACAATGTTCCAATGACAATGGCCCTTGAGAACATTGAAAAGCAACCACCAGTATGAATGAAATCGGTTTACCAGCAAACCAGTTTTGCACATGAACAGTCAGCAAAACTTGCCAAAGTAATTCCAAACCATCCACAATGTCAATGGAGAACCTTCAGTCTCATATGAGACCTTCAGCTCTACATGGCAATATAGCTTATGCTGTATACAACACATATGTAGGGTAGTAAACGAAATAACCCAGCCTGAAGCGTTAGGGCATAAAGAACGCTTAAAACCCGTTGTCTCATGTCGGAATACTACTACAAGACTATCAAGATTATCTTTATCGCATCTGCGAAATTTTCATTTCCCGGACTTTTCAGACCCTGAGTTAGGGGTAGTGAAACCTAATAAAGCACTACTTATATTAGTGGCTAGATCTCATTTTTAGCAAAATATAAGTACCAAAACACAATCTTAAATACGAAATGGGAATGAATTTAGATTTTTAGATACCTTTATAAGAACGAATTCAGTGTCTGATGAGGTTCTTTTCTAATATGCACATCTTTACGAAATCATATGAGGTTACAGATTGGTGATAATGATGAGCTTTGAACCATATAAAACCTAGATGTCAATCACCTCATCAGCTATGTCTATTATCTGAAACTAAACACAACTAAAGAGTTAAGTATATTTCGAGAAATAAAACATTTTTCTTCCAGAATCTATATTTTTCCTCTCTTTACAGGTTCGAGATTGAAACAAACGACTCAGACGATAATACAGAAATAATTACTGCTCTGCACATCAAATCGAGTAACTTTGAGAATGAAGATGGAATCGGTATTACAGAAAGTACTGAATCACAACCGTTACTAAACACGATAACTGAAGAAACCTTATCTTTGGTTACAACGGATAATAATCTAGGTGTTTTAAGTCTCAATACTGATGATCACATACCTTCCAGCCACTCTACTGATACAGATGAGAGTTTGTATTCTGATTATATACTAGAACCAAACGACATTGTCGAAATACCTAGTCAGTCGCAAGAGCACGTTAATGTAACGGAAGAAATCTTAGGGAACAAAAATGAAATTATTCTGGACAAACTTGAGGAACTTGAAGGGACTGATCAAAAATTAGATCAAACAACAATAGTACCAGAAGTACTAACTAATGAAATGAAAGTTTCATTGAATACAGACAAGCCTTCGTCAGAGTTATCCAAACAAGACATCCAAGTTACTGAAATTTTGGCTGATACAATCTCTCTAAGCACAACATTACAAAGTGATAGCAATACCAGTGCGCATGAGAAAACATCTATAATAAAACTTGTAAGTATCTCTACCAACCGTCAACCAGTTGAACGAACCTACGAAAGAAATGTCTTGATAGGTATGTTTGTTAATCTACTTTCTATAAAACCTGATATTTTAGTTATATATTCACTGCTTGTCTTACATTAGAAAATGTATTTTCCTTTAAAGGAATATAAACGACTATTATCTAAATATACTATTAATCAATTAGACTACTTTAATAACTGATTTTTCGACACATGAATTTCAAGTATTTTTTGGGTAATATTTTGGAACATATTATCAGTGCATTCCGGATTGAGAACTCCAATCGAGCTGTTAATTACATTAATCTGCGGTGAAATTTCCTCGAAATGATTCCTATTCTTCATACATCACTCGTCCTGATGGCCTCTATTAATTTACTCTTAACGTCGTACAATTTTCAGAAGATGATACGAAGCATTAACTAAAACCTAATATTGTACAGAGTAGATCATAAAGCCACAAGTACACAAAACGAATAATAACGGAAAAGTGAATTTGAATGAATGGACTTCAGAAGCACATATATGTAAGCAAGTTAATAAGACATCGAACAACCTAAGTAAATAACAATTATGCTAGTAAGAGGAATATGTATGTAGGCTCTAACACATGATCAAGCATAGGTGCTCATCCAAAAATGATCATAAACATACAAAGATATATACCGATTTTTACTAACTGAATGGCATTGTCTGTTTAATAATTTAATTGAAGGTCTTAATAAAATTAAATGTATGCGGACCCAAGTATAAGTGAGATGTTATAAGCCTTCGTAAGTTTTCATTCTTATTAAAACATTTTGAAAAAATCTAATAATTCAGATAGTATCCATCAGTTGACGTTAAACTAATAAGGAATTACTGGATCTGGATATTGCGAATGTAAAATCATACCAAATTATATAAAAAGTGATTTTCACTATGAACAGTATTACTGTAAATGATGGATGTCACTCATACATTTAGGCAGTAAACCATAAAAATAATTAATAATTGTCTAACTATATTTTATACTTTCCCAAAGAATCAGGAGATGAATATTTCTATAGTTCACAATTCTGGTACTTATTCACATCTGATGCCATATCTTAACTTTAAAACTTACTGACTAACCCTAATCTAAATATTATCTTCACTTCTTATTCATAACATGATTATAACATGTATATTAAGAGGGATTAATAATTATCTACATTAAAATTCTCACTTGTATTATAAATGAAGCACTTTACATTATTTTTCTAATGCCACTTACTACAATCAAATGCATTTTTTACGTCTGAATTTGAAAGTAATTTCCACTACAAATAAATGAGCGTTTCTATAAATTGTGACGGATTAGCTGAAGGATAGATAGATGCTACTATCTTCTAGGTTTAAACTTTTTAACATTAAACATGAAAGTGGATCTTTTAAACTTTCACGGATATATGTCTTGTTTTGTAGATGTAATAATTACGATGGTATGTACTTGTATGAAGTAAATGAGTATTATAAATCACTTGTATAAACCTAAGCTTATAGTGTAACTAACGACACCACGTTAGCCTGTTTTCTAGTGTTTATCCATAAAAACTGCTGATAGTCTTTCAGTAGTTTTGAAGAAAAGAACAAACGATCATGTTATTTTACCTTTGTTACTTTACCCCAGTAGTAATTAAAGAAGTTTCTCGCGAATAGTTTACAGACTATCATTCTGTCACAACAACGAAACTATTTCTGTCAAAAATCGTTCTTTTAAACAATAACTTCATAAAGTCTTAAAGTTGTACTCTTCGACTAAATTAATTTACTATATATGAGAATATTTATTTTTGTCTGAGTTATAACAACTAGAGTGACCACTATATTCTAAATAATATCATTTGATATATAGTTGAAATCATGAGTCAATTGTTTAGATTCTACTTGATACTGTCCTGAACATCAATGGAAAGATCCATAAATAGGTATTTTTTCAACTATAGATGATATCTGATAAAAAAGCTTCATTTTTCCAACATCATCTCCGATTTTTTTTGACCTTATGACTTTATGCCTGTAACGTGGTAATAACAGCATATTTAAGTTATTGAGGTAATAATAGGAAGCCTTATTTTGGAGAACAAGACTTTATGACTATTAGATCGATTTTCGTAGAATTTGTATATAGCTGACGCGTAAACTCGTAATCGCTGTTACATTTCTTATTTAATTTTGTAACTAACCCTGTAATATCAGTGAAATGGCATACGTACATATATTTTGTATAAATAACATATAGTAAGGCATTACAAGGTCATATAGATTGATGAAAATAGCCAACTTTGATTGTATATACGAATATTATATGAAGCTGATAAACCTACGAAATAAATGATAATAGTGTTCGAACACACGATTAGTTTTATTTAATTAAAACAATTTATATGATGATTGATTTAACCCTTTTT
>NC_031495.1:35408071-35512976 GCF_000237925.1 Schistosoma mansoni
AAAACCTGGAAGCACTGGACGGCCGTTTCGTCCTATTGCGGGACTCCTCAGCAGTGAGCATCCAGGTTTTCCACGGTGGTCTAGCTTCAATTGACTCATGATTTCGACTATATATAAAAATTACTTAAAATTTCCACAGAAAAACCTCAAATATCATTTGACTTAACTGTTTCTCAAGCTAAAATTTATTATTGTACAGACAGTTTGTAGCCAAAGGCATCATGATGAATTAATCGAATAGAGTTTACCATAGTCAAGTCATAACTACAGACAAACGTTCGTAATTTGCATAACTAGTGTTCACAAAAATCTTATTTCATAAAGAATCAAATATCAGTATTTTATAGTAACTACATTTATTTATTATTTATTTAAACACATAAATATTGGTACAAAGGGGCACCAGATATATATGCGCCACACAAATCTCATTCGATTTGTGTGTGGGTTGTGATACTACCTGGGTGCCCAAACTGAAGCAGGTGGTTTTCTTAGGGGGCCACACCCCGAGCCTTCGACCTTAAGGTCTGATCCACAAGGCAGTGGAGTATCGTGAGGAGATGCAGTCCCATGGTAGCCGGTGACCAACGATTGATTGATACGCCATTTGTTCCCTCAGGATACTGGAGCCCATGTGCACAATTGGTTTGGAATGAGAGTTTTCCAACTCCCCTAGGTGGACTCTTCGTGTCCACCAACCCGGTTAAAGCTCCGGGCATTCGCTTTTCGTCCTCTCAATTTCGTAAACAACAGTAATGCCACGAGAAGGCAGTGAGTAGGACTTCCCTGACAGTGGCTGTATACGCATGGTCTGTGAAAGTATTTAGAGAGGGAGAGCGGACTCTCTACCCTTGGCCGTACCGGGGCATTTGGGGACAGTAACTACATATCATTATGTTATGAGTTGCTAACCGTCGGTGTTTTCCAGTTATCTACATATCATTAAAATGAAATTATTGATATATTGATTGACCGAATGAAAATCCCAATAATATTTAAATTGAATTCATGATCATTAAAAAAAGGTTAAATCAATCATCATATAAATTGTTTTAAATTAAATAAAACTAATCGTGTGTACGAACACTATTATCATTTATTTTGTAGGTTTATCAGCTTCATATAATATTCGTATATACAATCAAAGTTGGCTATTTTCATCAATCTATATGACCTTGTAATGCCTTACTATTTGTTATTTATACAAAATATATGTACGTATGCCATTTCACTGATATTACAGGGTTAGTTACAAAATTAAATAAGAAATGTAACAGCGATTACGAGTTTACGCGTCAGCTATATACAAATTCTACTAAAATCGATCTAATAGTCATAAAGTCTTGTTCTCCAAAATAAGGCTTCCTATTATTACCTCAATAACTTAAATATGCTGTTATTACCACGTTACAGGCATAAAGTCATAAGGTCAAAAAAAATCGGAGATGATGTTGGAAAAATGAAGCTTTTTTATCAGATATCATCTATAGTTGAAAAAATACCTATTTATGGACTACAAATTAGCAGTTAAATAGTATCAAGTAGAATCTAAAACTAGAAATAAACTATTTTCATTCCCCCAAAGTTTGAAAATATCTAAACTGCTGAAGCGCTTCAAAGTGTCACACACCTTTATATGCTAAGATCTTTGTTTCCAAAGTTCTTATCGGCTATGCTTGAGCTCAAAACTATCATCAAAATGAAACAGTATAAGTTTCATTTTTAAGTGAGAATGTGTTAGCTGTCGCAATCAACGAAACCTTAATTTACAGTTGTCTGTCAGTTATACAATGTATTTGTGTCAACAAAATGTTCAGTTTAAAAAAAACAGAAACTAAGCTCTATATCACTAATACACTGTCTAATTATGCGTTAAATATAACTTACTCTATAGAGGACTTTTTATATTTAGCGTAGAAACAACCAGTAAGTTCTAAGTGACCAATCATAAAGATGAAACTTAAATGTTGTTCGTAGACCTCATATTTAACTGAGTGTCATAAATTTTCTTGTTAACATCACCTTCACAGTACATTTTCATTAGTCCATGTTTCTAGGATCTATTATCATCCTAGGCTTCTTAATTTGTTAATTCTTAAAATCTCTCACATACTCGATATATCTAATTGTTAAGTAATATTTAGCTCAATTAATTTGAATTTAAAATTAGATTATTTTATAAACAATTAAAATGTATTATTTTCCATATGAATTCTAATTACCATTTTATATCTATCTATCTAACCATACAACATTGTATCCAAGTATCTAGATATCCATAGACATACAATGGACTGTATCTGTTCATATTCATTTAATGGTAATATTCAATAACAGTAATAATTATGGTAATAATCAATATGATAATCTTTATAAACAAGTTAAAATGTTCCTAAAAGTTCTTAACCAAAAATATCATTGCATTAAACTATGAATATAATAAGAATAACAATGAATAAAGTGTGTGATTTATTTTATTTTTAAAATAAGAGTCATAAAGTTAGTAAGAGGTAAACATTATGACTGAGATATTCAGTTTGTACATTTTGCATTGGGTTTGTTTATGATTGTAATCATATTCATCATTAAGTTATTGTGCTTAATGTCTACTTATCTTGTAATATTACTGGAGTGATGTAGACATTGACGAAGCGTTATATATATATATATATATATATATAATGAAGAATTTTATTCTAAACTTTGCCTACTCACTAGTTATATAGTGAGCTTAAAATGGATACCCGAATTTGTTAAGAATAATTAAGGAAACTCGAGTTACTTATTCAGTTGTTTGACCAAAGATAAATTAAAATTTATACGAATATTCGTCAAGGTTAGGACGAATAGCATAACAAAAATTGGGCTCCGAGTATAGAGAAGTCATTATATGTAAAAAATTATATTTGAAATAGTTCCAGCGATTGAAATTTAAATAATTCCAACTTTTCGTCCAGCTAACTTGTCTGGACTTCTTCAGGGTAATAATGAAGATCAAAATCATCAAAGAAATATACAGTGCTTTTTTAAACGATCATATCAAAATCTATACTACGTTAAACCAATCATATTTGGATGTTGAATTTATGTAAACAGGATAACATGAGTCAGTTGAATGAGAATTAAGTGAAAAGTTCAACGATGTGAAATAAAAGGAGACTGGATGAATTGTGTGTGTGTATGTATGTGTAAGAATGAGTTATTAATGAATGATATTCGGTGTTGATATGTTTCTATGTGAAGTAAAAATAAGAATAAAAGTGCAAATTAAAGGTTGAAAAATTGTTTCTGAATCATTGAATTGCAAATAAAATTGAGAAACATCAAGTACATAATTGTAATGCTAAACCTAACTCATATTGATTTCAGTCATAATAACGATTCATGTGAAATAAATAAATAGGTTGAATAAAGAAAAGGTCAAATTACTTGTTGAAGAATATTTACCAAATGGTTGCTAGTTGAATACCATTCTTTCTGTTTAGGCTGTTCTTATTCACCCATATATACAGCGCTTCTGCTGTCAATCTTTCTTTATGAGTGTTGAAACCTTTCGGAAGTAAATTAAAATTGTCGGAGAGTAAATGTTTTATGTGTATTTGGATTTATTGGTAACATGGATTTATAAACTGTAATTAAAGTATCACCTTTCTTTAGAACGTTGCATACATAACACATAGGAGTATTCTATTCATAAGTTATAGTATGCATAGATCCGATTTAAAATTGATTGTTGAATACTTTAACCTATTAAATATTAATCGAAAGCATTTGAAGCATTTTTCCCTATAGTATACTTGAATAACTATAAATATTAAAATCTTTCAACTTTAAAAATAAATTAAAAACAGTCCATGGATTTTTGCATGACAATAAATGTAAACGGAGCTGAGTTTCATTGATTCGTGTTATGAAGGATAGTTCTGAAAGCATTATGCCGATGAAGTGTTAGACTGTGAAAATAAACAAACTGAATGCTGGTCGATTGATAATACACAATGATATGATGTGCCCAACAAACAACTGTTCACTTATTCGAATTATCAACTCAATTCATTGAGTAAATTGAGATTAAAAGTCAAGAAAACTAGCCAATAGTCTTCCAACAAAATTACTTGACTTAACACAAGACGTTAGACAAAAAACAGGCGCAGTTAGATAAACATTTGTAAATAAGCGATTGGTGGATATGAGTTTTGTTGGTCTCACGTTCGTCAGTGGAGTTAAGAGCTAGTTATCAAACTTAATTCTTTCTCATCGTGTCAGTTTAAACAGGTTCTAATCAGTTTGACCTGAGAAACAAATTAGTAAATTCAGCTTTCATACAATGCATCCCGTTTAGATCCAGTTGGACGAGATTGTTTTCTGTTACTGAGTTAATCTTACGATTTCTTATTGATAAACTAAAAATACTGATTGTACACTAGTAATTAAGTCACAAGTTTGTTTGTCACAATCTCCATACGATCTAATGAGATTTATAAGCTACACAGAGAATAAATTCTCTTGTTTAAAGGTATTAAGTTACTGTAGACTATTTAAAAGTAATTACATTCAGTCTTATTATTATTATTATTATTATTATTATTATTAGCTTTATTCAATATTATATTATTTGGTACAAAATCGAATTCTCAGCATAAAGTATTTCAACATGTTTACGTTTCTTATTTCTTCGTTGCTCCTGATGATAAACATTCAGTGATCGCCAGTTGGATGTCAGCAGTTCAGTCAATCGACATATGAATAATGTATATTTTTTTTGCTGCATGTTCCCAGCAAACACGACATCTCTGATTAGGTCTTTTGTAACCTTTACAGCGAAAGGTTGTACAGTTTTCAGAAACGCACCGGAATAGGTTGTGTGCTTAATAGCCATAATGATGTATTAAAACAAACAATATTAGATAACTTGTTGAAATATATAGATGACAGGAACAGGTAGCCCAGATGTTTAAGCAGGCCGCCCGTATGCATTGTCGAAATATTCTTCCAGTTGTTAATGGACTTAATAAATAATAAACAACCTGTCAAGCTTTAGTTTTTTTTACTAGCGATTACAGTTATAAGACTCAGATTACCCTGAAAAGCATAGATTCACAAATGCCAACTGCAGGTTAATTACCATTAACTAAATGAGTTATAAATCTTGACCTACTTGTCCAATATGTAGTAGTATAAATGTTTTTGATTAAAAACTTGTTTGGACTATTGTCATTTGTTTCCACACTATTGAATTCTATTGTTACATTGTTAATTATTTTCTTTGTTTACAGAAAAATGTTATCAATATCCAAAAATAAAAATATGTAATAAACTAACAGATATGGATTTAAAACATCAAGGTGGTTGGTATTACAATCCAACTGAAATGCAGTGTCAATATACATCTGATTGTATCATAAATGATAATTATTTCAAAACTAAAAATGAATGCATTGAAACATGTGAATACTGGAGAGGTATTATTTGTTTTGTTTAGTTTTCCTTTCCATGACAACATGGAACAGATGCAAATATACCAGATAAAATGTCTCAGAAATTACAGCTATAAAGATACAGTTATTTATTAAAAAAGAATAGGGATTCATAGATTTTCAAAGATATAGTTCGTTTGAATATTTAATAGACATAATAATTTATATCGACTGGATTTTATCATCAATAAACAGATGTGATTAATATAATGAAGGATAACCTAGGGATGATAATAATTACCATTATTGAAATAAAAGCAATTAAGATGACAAGTTTTGGTGAAGTTTTGTTCTCTAGGCTGAATGGTTTGGTCATAGAGCTTTCATCGTTCTTCTGAACGACAGTATGAGCACAAATGTCAAGTAGAAGTTAAGTAGAAGACTGTCTGGTATCACAGAGTTACCGTAAGTTGTTTAGTTATCAGAAAGTCTCATATTTATTATCATATGATATTTTGTCTTTGTTAGACCTCTTGTTTTCTTAATCTCCGGGTAAACATTTTCTCTATCATTTCAAAATCATATGAGCGTAGCACGCCTCTCATTGTTCAAAAATGATAGAATTTCGCCAAAAGACAGGCTTCCACTCCAGAACAACTGTATTTTCTTCACGAGTGTTTTCGTCATCATGTTCTGCTAACAAGTTTAAGATGAAAAGTATTTATTTCATTTTAATTATGAACTTTCTATTTCCTGTCTCTTATGCTTATTTTATGTTTATATACAAAGGTTATTTCTGTAGTAATCGTTATATTAGGCAAATTATCATTTAATAATAACCTATGTAATCCAGGTATTTTTTTTCTTGTTACATTATATCAGTTAATTTTGTGTAGGCACAGTTGGAACTCAACAATTATGTACAGTTGAATCAATTTGGTTTTTGAATGTCAGTATGATGCTTTATTTTTATGAACTTTAAGTTGGTTATTACTGTCTGCCTTATTGTACTAACTTAGAATTGAACGCAAACCATGATGATTCCCAGCTGAAGCATTGGGTCGAATGCTTATTGAACAGTTGTTTCATCCTGAATTCGAACTCATCATCAGTGAATAATTACGTTCTGACACTGAATTGAAATCAAGACCTTCGGATTTTGAAATTGACTTCAGTTGACAAATGAGCTGAAATTTGATAGCGATCATCTTTAAACTACAGCCGGTTCAAGACAATAAATAACCACTATCAAGTCTCATGTATGGGTAACTTCCCCACTCACAATGTTGCTAATTCGACAGGTTATGGCTCTTCACCGAGACTATGGAACACAGGTACTAATCAGAATATCGTAATTATTTAGTCAAGTATTCTCTAGAAATGGCTGAACAATATAGTGCATGCCATAAGATTGAAAGTAACTTGATCTAATCCCATGTGGTTTGTTGGGTACATAAATATAGGTAGGTTCGAAATCAGAAAAAACAAGTGATGGACCAAGTTAGCTTACAACGAAACCTATCTGTAGTAGTATAGTTAAAACTTTTTACGTTGTTCGAATAAAAGAACTAGGTAAGATGATGTAGGTTTACTTGTGTTTTTAGATTCGCCTCATGTTTACTACTAGGTATTCGGAATTATCTTTAGATTGGATTTTATAGTATCTGGTCATAAAATTTACATTTAACAAGGTAAAAGCTGCATCCACCACAATGCATACAATGACTAAGAACGATATACTGTGTTTAGTATTTCGTGATTAATTTCGTCCCAATATATATCTGACATACATATTTTAGACTTCTAGTCATTATATAAGAGGCTATAATAAATAATTATTCTGAAAGTATTTCCTTAATGATACAGGTACTGCTCGATGTCTAGCTCCACCCCAAGCAGGTCATTTTCGTTGTTCCGCTGTGAATACAGAAAAGACTATACGACCAATTCTAATGGTTTATTTCGATAAAGTCTCTGGAAAGTGTCGCTGGTTTACCTATTATGGATGTGGAGGCAGTGCGAATCGTTTTACATCTATAACAGAATGTGAAAATACTTGTGGAAATTTGATTGCATACAAAATTTTACTTGGTAAGTTGATAACAATTAATTTATATTTAAAATTTTGTGCAAAACATTTTGTAGATGAATAAAGCATCATTGCAATTATTGTAGTTCTAAAGTTATAACGCAAACGTATAACTTATAAAAAAGATTATTATGATAATAATGTAAGTCTTAAAGAGCTCAAGCTTCGTGATATAATGGTATCTTGAACTCTTAGTTCACTTTATACAAATATTCGTCAATATTAGAACGAATAGCTTGACAAAAATTTGGCGCCGAGTATAGAGAAGTCATAATATGTGAAAAATTATATTTGAAATAATCTCAGCGATTGGAATTTAAATAATTCCAACGTTTCGTCCAGCTAACTTGTCTGGACTTCTTCAGGGTAATAATCATAATCATCAAAGAAATATATAGTGTTTCTTAACAATCATATCATAGTTCACTTTGTTTTACTCAGTAATTTTGAAAACTGAATTAAGTCCTAATATGCTTGTTAGAAAATAATAGTATATTCAATTATCATTTATAAATGGATTCTTCAGAGGTTCACTATTCGGTGTAAAGTTACCTACTTTTAAGGGGAAGTTTTCAGTCATAGTTGATTATTCATATATAACGCGTCAAATATTTAGGTGTATCTATCATGCTAAGTTGTAAGATGGTCAAGCGACCGATAAATTCCCTCGAAAATGAAGACTTGTATCATATTTATTTGTTTGAGAGAAATTTTAGTAAGATTATGTTCAAATAGAATGGATCAGTTTTCTCAGTGGTTATATTCAACTTATTCTTTATCAACACACTTCTTGAGCAGAAATTTAACACTTGATCTACTAAGAAGTTTTCCGTCGACATAGTTTGGCTCAAATCTTATTAATTAACATTTTATTTAGCATCCTTCTTGCTAATCATTGTGCAGTATCTCTTCAATGGGTCATGAAGCTAACCCGAGTAGATACTATTTTGGACACAGCTCTTGTCATGAACTTACATCGACTAGGGAACCATCGATAACTAAGAAAGCATTAAATCTCTATTTTCTTCTAGTTTAATATTTCTTATTAGAGAGCACTTTTGATCACGTCAACAAGTGCTCAACCTTTAAACAACGGATTTGAAATCAGACAGTTCATATTTTTATGTTTATTCTGATCTTAATTTGTTTTTAGTGGCTAGTCAGCTTTGTCAAGTAGCGCCAACAACCCAGTTATTTCCACAATGGTCAAGAATAGAAATGGATACATGGAGTGAAATTAGCTATGATGGTCAATTTTATTCTAAAGAAAAGTCTGAACCTATTCTATTTGACAATCTCACCTATATTGACGCTATGCGCATTGAACCAGAGTGTGCGAATGTCGGTCAGCATGAATCACGTTGGTATCTTGATGTTGAAACAAATCAGTGTCAGGAATTTGCATACTCCCATTGTGGTGGATCTTCAAATAACTTTTTAACACGAGCTGATTGTGAACAATTTTGTGGGGCTACAAAACCCGATATATCAGGTAAGTAAACCAATACCATTTTGTAGATTGAAGTCGATATGAAGGTTTGTTGTAATTTCATTTAATTATGTGTCTCTTGGTTCGAAAATTTACTTACTGATACCCTTTGTAAAGCATAAGCCACCGAACGGCCATTTCTAACCTTCTCTGTACTGTGATCTCGTTCCCATATGTTGCCAATAACCATTCATTTTTCTGATGTCTGTACCCAATTCCCAGTGTAAAGTGTTTTTTGATCTACCTCTTTTCGTTTTGTTTTGAGCATCCGAAGTTAAGGCTTGCCTCGTGATGGAGTTTGATGACTGTTAAAAAGTGCGACCTATCCACCCTCAGCGTCTTTTCCCAATTCCCTACTCAGCCGAAAGTTGATTTATTCTCTGCCATAGTAGGTTATTGCCGATGGTGCCAGGACAACATATCAAGAGTATCTTGCATAGATAGCAGTTTGTAAATACCTATACCCATTTGGTGATAGTTTCACCAGTTGTACACTTTGTAACTCCACAGAACAGAACTGTCTTGGGATCTTTTTAGCAAAGTTCTTTTCTACGGGATGGAATTACTAACTCATCCTCCAGAATTTTTCTTTTGGTCGGGCTTGGCTCCAGCAGTAAACCTAGAAAAGCTTCATGAAGAGTTTAGTTAAAAACCAATAAATATTTAATTAAAGGTTACCTACTACTAATGAGACTGATTAACAATGTATCAAGGAGCTTTTTATGATCACAGATTCTTCACTTAATATTGGTTAGGAAACTAATGAATAATAAATGAAGAATCTGTTATCTTGATAAACTCCTTGATATATTGTTAATGAATAACTCATTACTATTAGAGAACATATCATTGCACGTAGTTTAAATAGGAAAATGAATGTGTTTGTTGTAAATAAAAGAGAACAGTTTGTTAGTATCGTACTAACAATATTTATATTCGAAAAATGTCTAATTTGTTAAGTATTGACTAAAACTGTGAAGCAGTTCCAAAGTTTATGTTGTGACTTTATAAAAGGCCGTCGCCGATTTGTTATGACTTTATAAAAAATAGGCCGTATGCCAATTCGTTATGAATTTATGTCTGGCTTTTATCACGTAAATTATCCACCAATAGAAATACAACTTTTCCAATCTTAACACTTTGCCAAATCAGTGGCGTCCGACCAGTATGAGCACTTTAGCGTCCTTATTGGTCCTTTGTCCGCCTAGCCCTTTCAATTGAGTCCAGAACACCAATTACAGCTTCTGCCATGCGATTCATTTATCCCAAGCATACTCGGTTTATATACTAGACAGACAGACAGACCGCATCACGCCATAAAATAGAAAATAATGTTTGTACAAGATCAAGCCAAATGTGGCTGTGAATGTGGGAGACAGTAATCAATAAACTGAATATAATTTAGGAACAGTATTTCGAATAATAATAATCCACAGGTCAAAATGAACCTTATAATAAGATGAATATAGATATACACAATCTAATTACTCAATAGTTAAACAATAAGAATATATATAGGATAATAATAGGTCTCGGAAGTTACCCGTACTCATGTCTTCACCAGGATATAACAGTTTACAGTTATCAATCTGAGTGAAAAAACAAATTATAAAACAATAAAATTGTGATAAGATTTCTGTTATACAGCTCTCCTATGATAATGATTATGAGCCATTTGATTTCAGCAGTATTTATTGCATAGCGTGATATATGTGTCACATTTTATTAGTGAGATAAAAGGTTATAGGAAAGTTGAAGTTAATCATATTATCAACTTTATATGTTCATTCATGTAAAAACGTAGATGTGATTACGTATTGTTTGAAAGACTATTACATAATGTATAGATTGCAGCATTTGTTAACAACAATAGGGAATATATCAAATGTGCTTTGTGGATTTTTTCTCCAACCTTCAATTATTTCTTTCGTTTCATATTATGAACTTGATATTTTGCATGTCTTAAATTAAAAGTATGATTTAATTTGAAAGTACAATACATGAAAGTTTTAAAATGTCATATCTATTTATAAGAACTTTCGCCTAAATTAGAGCGAATAGTTTCACAGTATTTGGGCGCCAAGTTGATGTAAGGAAATATATCCTTGAAAAAGATTGGACTAGATTGCCAGGTGAACCGCTGGATTTACTTTAAATTCATTCGCTGAGATTTTACAAATATATTCTTACTATATAATGTCATATCTATTTGTTTATAGTGCATTTATTAAAAAAAAACTTACGGTTACGTGTGTGAGGCTCATGTTTTAATAAATTTTAGTTAATTTAACTTTTTCAATGATGATTATTTCAAGGAAAAACTGAAGAAATAAAAAATAAAACTAAGTTTCTTTTTATTTAATAGCTATTTGTAAATTGAAACCTTCATTTGGTGAATGTACTGGATACAAAACTATGTGGTATTATGATCCTAATTGGGTGATGAATATGGATGGACAAGATCATTACTTGATTGGTGGTTGTAAACAGTTCAATTACTCTGGATGTGGTGGAAATAGTAATCGATTTCCAACTCAAGCTGCATGTGAATTAACATGTCAATTTAATACAAAAGTTGAGCTACAAATTAATATTGATCCTGTGGAAGGACTGAATAATGTAACGACACGAAGTGAACCAATTCGAAATAAAGACAATAATCAGTCAACAATAGTAATCACTGAATCAAACAAAACTATACATAATAATTTGGTCAAAAAGATGACAAAGCTAACCTTAATGAATATTGGTAGGTGTTAATCAGTTTGTACTCTTAATAATATTACGTTTTAAATGATTATTCATTTATCCGTTTGTACAGCATTGCCATTAGGTGACTATAGACTATACTATAAGATACGAATTAGATAAAACTATTTACTTGATTACACGAAAGTTATCCCCTCAAAAAGAAAAAAACATCCATTGTAATTTTATTGTTATTGTCTTTATTCAAAATTATACTTTTGGCATAATATTATGGGACTTCTCATCAGTGCACTTCCATGGATCCGCCTCACGAGATCCGAACTTAGTACCTCCAGTCTCGCCCGCAAACGCCTAACATCTAGACCAATGAGCAGGCCGGCATCCAACGGTGTTAATGTCTAACTTCAATCAATCCGCGAAATTGAGCAACCGTCCACCATTTTCTTCAGTGAGTTACTATTTCACAACAGACCCGGTTGAACTCCACTGGTCGCTACTTCTCACTAGATCACCAGGAAATACCTCTTGAAGCCAGTCACTAGTGAGCATATGTTAATTAATATCAAAAAGGGTTTTATGGATATTATAGCAATTTTAATAGTTGTGTTCGAATCTCGCGAGGCGGGATCGTGGATGGGTACTGCAGAGGAGTCCCACAATAAGATGAAACGGCCGTCCAGTGCTTCCAGGTTTTCCATAGTGATCTAGCTTCAATTGATTCATGATCTCAACTATTAAAATTAATTTATAAATGTTCTACAGTTAACATTTTTGTTGTTGTTGTTGCTAAATTTAACAGTTTGGCCTACATATTTTATATTCAGAATAATTATTCAAAACTTTGAAATCATTTGTTCGTCCATTAAAAGATTAATTTAAAAAGAAAGTCACTTGAAGCCCTTAAAGAATAACTAACAGATGATAATTTATATGATAAAAACCTCTCTGCCTAGGTTGAAAATTATTACTAAACAACAAGAATTTAATATAATTTGTTTTATTTTCTTTTTCATCATAACCTACACTGTGATCTAGCTGCCTTTAAATAGTATCATAACAACTTGAACTAACCATAGATTGTTAAATTGAATGTTTATATATAAACTCACTAATAAAACATTAGATAAATGTATAATGCAATCTGTTAACATTTAAATTTATACAAAATTGTTTTAAATCTATGCTCAAACTAGTACTTTGTTGTGTATTATGGAAATTTTTCGCATATTTCGAAGCTGTAAGGAGCGAAAACAAAGAAATTCAAATTTTCAAAATAAAATTACAAAAATAAGTCATTTACAAAGTGAGTTCTAGGGATTCAACATCTCCAACAATCAGAAGCATTTTTTAACATAATTGTAAGTGAAACATGGGTACATGTTTAAACATAAGTCTGATTTAGTTTTTATTAAGAATTACTTAAAATCTTCTGAATGACAGTGAACTAACCAGTGTAATAATATAAAAGAACTCAAGCGGTAAATATTTTCATCTAAGTTGCGGCTAAAAGATGGATTTATCAGTTTGTAATAAGTGTTTTTGAATAAATAAATGATGTTTTCCACAGTGATGATTTGTATGTCAGGTGGATGATTTTAGAGGAGTTTCTTTCTCTGATGTGGATGGTTTGGTCGTGAATCTTTCATCGTTATTTTGAACGACATCATTAGCATAAACTTCAGGTAGAAGTAAATATTTTTACTCTGTATTGATAAAAACTAATCCATTTTTCACATTATCTAGATCTTGAACCCTGTCGGCGTCATCCTGTTTTTGGCTTTTGTCGACCATTAAATTGCTCTGAAGAACATCGACGTAATCAGACATGCCACTTTTTAAATTTCCAAAGATGGTTTTTTAATGCTCACACTAGTAATTGTGAAGCATACAGTTATAGTGGATGTGGCGCTTCGGAAAATACATTTGACGATGCTCAAGCTTGTCAGGCGGCATGTAAAGCTAGAATTGTCAGACCTGATAGTAAGTTCCGTTATATTTTTAGTACAAAAATCAGTCTAATTTTATTTGTGAACATGATTATTTCATAAGTTAATTTTCGGTATAATAAACTGCTATTACTATAAGCAACGGTGATACCAACATTATTACTTCATCTGAATAAATAAGGCTAACGGAACAAATAAAAAGCAAGAATAAGATCTAATGGTATAACTGTTAGACGAAAATAAAAGCAGATGTTTTCAGATCATTAGGATCAATTTTAAATTGGATTATTTCATGTCGGTAACTATATCCTGACAAACATGTGAACAGTCCAGATCAATATGAGGGACTGTTTATTATAAAACCAGTTTATGTTAAAAAGAATCAAGGGAATATTTCAACTAGATGCACATTTAAGACCAATTTTAATAAAAAAGACTGATAGTGGGTCATTTTAGAGTCAGTTGCCACAAATGATAACTCATCATAAGTTTAGACTAAGCCATAAACATCAAAATGTATCTCTTCCAACTCCTTGATATACTTGTTAATAAATATTTCTTTTCCATCATTAGTATAGATTTAACTAACATTACACTTGTATTTAATATTTTTCTATAACGATTTAGAATAATTTCTATTTGCTATGTTCTATATAATTAAATATTTAGGGGATCAACGTTGCGATTCAAACCCACATACCAAAAAATGTTACACACTATCAGTAAGTGGTAGTAATCAACAGGATGTATCAAGTGAAAAAGATATCATTGCATTTCATTTTAGTATGTCTAGTGCTACATGTAAAGCTTTTCATTTAAATACAAAACGACCTGGTTGTAGTATGGAACAATACTTTCCAAATGGTTATGATTGTTTACGAGAATGTGTCAAATCTTCACCAAATGAAAAACATTTACAAAGTAAGTTTTATTTATTGTTGTGTTAATAGAAAACCACATAAAATAACCAGAAACTAATCAGTGGTCACTAATTTCTAACCATATAGTAGCAACTCTACTTCGTCTGATTTAAAGTAGGCTAACTATAAGTAATTAAAAAATGTCATCAAAAGAATAGTGCAATTACCTGTTAACTCTCTTAAGTATTGTTTAGCATTATTTTGATTCGAAATCAAATATGTTTATCTGAAATTCAATATGAAAGGATGTAACTTTTCGATTTATACGATCAGATCTGACACTAATGATTCAATAAAAGCTTTTTTTCTCAAGCTATTCACAGATTGCACAACATAAAAAGAAAATAGCCAAAAATGCTTTTTTTTTTCTAGTGTGAAAAATGAAGTTTCTTTAAGTGAAATGTTGAAACATTTAAGGGCGAGGCATTAAATTTTTGAAACGAACAGATTATTCAATAGCATCTCGTAGAATCAGTATACATTCGGATATTCTGTTGAAAACCTACTGATATTGCTGTCTGATTTCCATTATCACCTCGATAGATATCTGAGTTAACAAGGACTAAGTGAGAGCAGTTAAATCAATTCTGAACTAGGCACAACATCCATATTTTTAGAGTTAGCACTTTATATGATTGATATTTGCATTTTGTGTTGATGCATAAGACGAAGAGCAAAAGTAACGCAGATGATATGTTGCATTCATAATTAGAGTATGAAACTGAAGCCAGCTAAACAATTCATACTATCTAGTGGACAACAATAACACAAGAATAAAGTTCTGAGCCTGTGTTTTAGTCTTCGGATTCAAAAGACATGAAGGACAGTTAACTAAAACAAAAATAAGTTTAAATTTTCTAAAAATAAAGCAATACTATGATATTTCTCATTATAGCAATGAATAACAAATTGCTGCCTAAGTTTTGTTTTCTCAAATTTTCTTACCTATTTAAGATCGTTGTTTTGCTCGGAAAACTCATGTCTTGTGGAACTGCACAGATCAAAGTGTTAAAACCTATCGTTGGTCATATCTACCTGAAATTAATCAATGCGTACGTTTTTCTGAATGTACAAATCCCGATCAAATAATTGAACAACCTGGAAATAATTTCGCTTCAAGAAGTGAATGTGAAACTACTTGTATGGCATCTAGTTTCGAAGGTCAGTGGATATTTAAATAAAGTTAATCAGAAGTGTACAGCAATTTCTGTTGTCTTAGTACTCAAATCTTACTAAGTCATCAGAAATATAGGCTATAAATGCAAAACACAAATCTTTATCCTTTTAGATTTGCTTAGTGATCAATATTTGTTAAACACGTATCATTAGTAGGTACAGGAAGATTTATAGTAAAGTTTTAATGAACATGTAGGAAAAGAGTCTCAGCTTCATTATACTATATAATTATTGGATAATAACACAGCTATCATTGCCCTACATAAACTTATATGAAGTTAAACAAACTAACTCCTCTATAAAATCTGTATGAATCAGAATACACGGTTCATAAGTTTCTGGTACCTGAAAATAAATGAAAGCTTTGTCAATTGTTAGGATAAGTGAACTATGACAACTCTTAAACTAAGGTTGTTATATAACACACTTGTAGGTCACATAACTTCTCACTTTTTATCATAGATTTTAATCGTGTCTAATAATGTAAAACGGGAAGTCCCTATATCTCTGGGTGTTAAGCCTTATAGTTATGTTAAGGTTAGTTGGAAGGAGTTACTCTACAGGAGTCTCTCTAGTCTTGAATTAACTAGAAAATTAATCCAGTCACAAGAAGCCAGAATCTTACAACATTAAAAACAAAATCTTAATTCTGAATATTAACCAAAATTATTCAACATACTAAGAAAAAAGACTTATCAAAACTGAATGTTACAAGATCCCCTGAACTCACAAATATAAAGTCTATTGATTTTCGTGAAATATGATCAAAACATGATCATGATTTCAGTGAATTTAGGATGTTTATAGTTCCCAAGTAAGTCATTTCTCGGTTCATAATATTTTCATATTTTAATGTTATTTTTGATAATCATGATGACTCCACTACTACAAGTAATAAGATAATAACTTTCAAAGACGAAGTACAACATTCATAAATCTACATATATAATTTAAGGTTTTTTAAAGAAATAGGTACATGTAATTGTCATATTATCTTTATTTATGTAGAAGTTTGTCAACTTCCAAAAGATCCTGGTCCCTGTACAAGTTTTCAAACTCGTTATTTTTATGACAGTAGTACATCAAAATGTCGAGTATTTTTATATGGGGGTTGTTTAGGCAACTTTAATCGATTTCTTTTGCGAAAAGAATGTGAACTAGCATGTTCTCAATTTTCAACACATATTTTAAGCACATCAAATCATACGAAACCACAAGAAAATTCAATGGAAGAAACACTAGTTGGTTATGATGAATCTCCACCGTTAAGTGCACAGGTATTTGAGAAGATGAAACAAATTACACAACATCATACAGATCGTTATCGTAAGTTATTTTATGAAATTTCATGTTTTCTAAATTTTTCTAAGTAGGTTTCTTAATCATTGTGATATTACTTGGAAACTAAAACGCAAAGGTCAATAAAATCACGAGATTATTGTTTTGGATACTATAAGATAAATTGAAAATAAAATAAGAAATTCATACCATATGATGGTTCCAAACCATGCAGTCTATTGAATTTAAAAAACTACTTCCTTAGAGATAATATTATCAAACATTTAAAGTATCTGTCTGCACATTTGGATTCAGAAGAAGGGTGATTATTTCTTGTTCTATTTTGATTTATTTGTATCATATTTACCTACCAATATGATGATGATCATATTCACTGATGATAAGAGAATCAAATAATACCGAAACTCTGAATCAATTAATTCAACTCTTCTTGTCCTTTAGAAGGACCCCTTGAAAATATTCGCCAGAATACATCAGTTCATATCGGGACAGTGCCTGTTAAAAAATTAAAGAAAAATTTAATGAGGTTTTAAATCTGACTGTTGTGATCATGTGGTTTTGCAAAATTCATTTTAAAATTTTGAATGATTATAACTCTATTCATCATCTTGGGCCACATTCCTCATCAATAACCTGACTTTTTATAACTCTGTGATTACAAAGGTTGTTGAACAGTAAACACAAATAAGCTTAACTCCCATTTCTTACATGAATCTAATCCCAGCAAGATTTGCTTGATAGAATAAGAAACACATGCATCTTCATAAGCATAGATGGGTGGTCGCTAGCAGTGGAATCCAGGACGTACGTCTCGTCTTATGTGGGACTCGTCAGTTGGATATACCGGCACCCTAGAATTGATGTTTACTCCCTGACTCGAACCCAGTACCATTCGCTTCAATCCTGAGGCAATGAGAAAGTGTGGGACTGGAAACAGGCATGTTTCAACTGAATACACTTTAACTACTTCTAGCTAAAACCATTGTAACTGTGCGATGAAGTCATGTTATAAATTTCAATATTTTTTTCAACGACCTTGAACTTTTTGTTTCAAAACTTACTCATCAACCAACTAGTTGTCGTAAAACCTCTCAACCTCCGACAACAAAATTGCTTATAACTAGGAGTGTAGGGAGTTAGAAGAAAGTCAGAATAAGTGTTCAACACACAAATGCTGGTTTAAGTGTCAGAGAGATCATTGCAATAAATGGTTTACATACTAAGTACATACAGACTCTTGAATGTAACCTCAGATCTAGATATCTTGGCTTTTAATACAAATCTCTTTAAAATAACTGAGAAATGACTGGCATAATTTTACTTACGTTTAGGTCATTAATCGGTATCATTTATGTTCCAGTGATAGTATCACATGATATCTACCTAGATTGTTTTGTATTATTGATCATTCTATTTATGATAAAGGATTATAGTGTCTAAATTTATACACTGAAGAAACACGAGTACATTATGTGACTTAATTTTGTTCCGTAGAACTCTATCACTTAGTTAAACAGAATATTTATACTAATAGACGTTTTATTTTATCTATACCACACATAATTCACTTAGTATTGTTTGTTTGAATCTTCCCATTGATGTTTAGGACTGCAACTGGTCAGTTTCTTATTGGCCATATGTGCATACTGGGCGTATTGCCTTGATATAGCCTTAATTCACAAGCATGGTAGGCAGAGATGGATAGTGGCTAGCAGTGGAATCCAAGGAAACTTTTAATAGAGTGAACAGATATTAACAATATCATTTAAATTATAATATACTCTTTAACTTTTATGTAAAGTTTCGAATAAATATATCCTTATCAGACTTCTATTCAATGGTGCCTCATATCTTTCAGTGCAAACTAGCATACTGAATTGTCAGAACTGTTAAACAGTTAATTACGTTTATTCTTTATGTATCCATATTTAGCTTGGGATATTTGTTTGGATAGTCATAGTTATGGTACATGTTCACTATCTGGTGGTCAATATCAAACAACAAGTGAATACCCGTATGTACCATTAACTCGTTATTATTATGATCGTCGTTTGGGTCAATGTCAACCTTATACATATACCGGTTGTGGTGCACGTGGAAATCATTTTGATACATTAGAAAAATGTCAAATAGTGTGCGAGAATCGTTTGAAAAATCCAAGTGAGTTACAAAATATATTCATTTGTTTTGTTTATTAACGATTTCCATAAGAAAAACAATCAAATTCATCTATGATAATATAAATCAATTTTATTATTATTTTAAAGATGCTTATAACTGAGCAATTGCCTTCCAATTAGGCGTTGACAAATAGACTGCGCTTTAGCAAAACATGAACTGTAATCGTATAAGTAAACTGATAGCTACATGAAACAAAGAATTAATGTAACTTTTCTAAAGAAATGGCTGCAAAAAGTAGTTCTATATTAGTTTTTTATGAATTTGCTGAACGTTGCTAGTGTCTAGAAATGATCTCGTTGGAAGCTTTGGAACAAGCAGTAATTAATTTTATGGCTTGCTTTTGAATCACTTTTGACAGAAAAATGTACCCCATACTGTCTTCATATATCACAATTTCACCGAAAGTAGTTTACTTCAACCAAGGTTAATGTTCCCATTCAAACATTTCTTAAAAGTAAGAGTTATAGGCGTTTGTCAAAGCTAACGCATAAACTAAACGGATTTACGGTATACCTCGTTCTTCAATGGTTTATTATTTGATATTGCTAAGTGTTGGAAACTATCTGCAAACAATTACTCTCTACTTATTTTTCAACTTAAGAATCATGTTTTCAACAATGAGTGGCATAGAAATCGATACCTCGAAATTTTCTAGAAGGTCTTAACTTCAGGGAACGATCAAATTACAAATAAGGCAGAGATTCACTAATGACCTTCCATGGTGATTGAATTATATAAAAACCCAACCAAATTTTAAGACATAACGTACTGGATTTATACTTGCCTTTTAATATTGATGTTCTCGGTTAGATTTTCCTTAGGGTCATTCACACCCACATCCATATGTAAATTTATCCATTACGTGATACTTTTTCATCTCGGTTTCTAAGTTTGTTTAGTTTTTTTTAGTTAACGTCAATAAAGCTACTAATTTCATAGTGAATCAGAAATATTAATAGTTTCTAAAGGATAATTAATAAATAAGAAATTACTTTCACAATCCTTTTGGTTTATGACTATCTGTTTGAAAAAAACTTATTATTACCTTTCCTTCTTCTTCCATCTATTACTATTATTAATACTATGTACATCGTTACTAGAATCTTGCTATGGGTTACTTTGTCAAGAAACTTGGTTACATTATGATGATAAATAAAAGAATGATGATTACATTAATGTTTTGCATTAATTCTCCCTATACCAAAATCGAAACAATAAATTTATGTGTAATGACGGTTATCTTAAGTTCGTACTATATACTTAATATATTTGATCTGAAATGATAAACGTTCCAATTGCATTTCATGTATTGATTGTAATTGTACAGATATTTAATAAGTCAATTCTATTAATTTGAATGAACTGTAAATATATATTTTATAAGAATAGTTAATTAATTAATGGATAACGCGATGGAGTTTGAAGCGAAAGGTACTTAAACCTACCCTGGTAATAAATGCTTATTATCCAGAGTGATTAGGTGTCAAGTTGTTTTCACATTATTTTATCATTATTATCCTTGTCTATTTCTTAACTTTATTACCAGTCTAGTTGACCTTTTATTTTTATATATAAATGTTCTTAACAAGTATATGTGTGATCAGATTGTTCGAAATGTATTGCGCTAATATATCACATAGTTCTGATAATCTTCGTCTTCTTATTACATTATCGAAATTTATCAAAGGGACTAATTGCTTTAATATCAAGTAGTTAAAATACCTCTTTAAACGTAGTAATGGACTGATTATATTTACTAGGAAGAAATTAGTTTGTATTGTAACAAGATAAACATGTATTATATAAACAGTGTAATATAATAAATCATTCATTTCAACATTCACAAATGAGAACGTAAATAAATTAATTAGCGAATACCAGTTTTATAATGTGGTACTTAAGTTTCCGACATTCTTTTAAACTGATTAAATCAAGTTTTTTGATAGTAGAAGTCAATAGTTCTACTATGAATGATTGACAGTTAGTGATTTGGATTTCAAGTAATATCTGAGATACTTTAATTCATTTATTGGTGACTGTTTTAGAATTATTTTAAAATAATGGAACTGAATGGTGTGTATTTAATTATGTTTCTTCCTTTTCATCTAAGTATGGTAAATTTTGAATATGGATCTTTCACAATAAACATCTTCGTATAATACTCACATTATGCCGCCTTAAAACATCGTGGAATATTTTACAGTTAAAAGCTACTGTTTTGTTTCTTTTGTCGGGCGGGGTACTACAACTTTTCAGTTGTTTTCATCATAGTTTAATATCAAATAGTTGTTTTAATTAACACGGATCAATGTTTATAATTTTATAACACACAAAACAATGTTATTCGTACAAGGGATTTGTGGAGATTGTAGTATTTCCACTGTTGAAATCACGAACTGATCTGAGCTAGATCATCGCTGAAAACTTTGAAACACTGGATAGCCGTTTCATCCTAGTATGAAACTCATCAGTAGTGCACATTCACGACTCGCACTCTAGGAAATAATGAACTAGATCCCATTTAAATAAATTCAATAGTTGTTGATAACCTAGTTGATAGATTTCAGATTATCAGGTACCATGTAAAGAAGTCTATTTTAATAAATATGAATATGAAATCAATTTATTTTAACTCGTACCAGAACAAACTTAAACAAATGTTGTAGATCGAAAAAGTTGTAACTCGATGTGTGTTTTTTTTCATTCAATCAGTCATTTGTTATAATGATGCACTTTTACAATAGCGTACTGTTAATCTTCATTAACTCGATAGATTTTTTTGTAATTCTATCACATGTTAATCCTGTATAATTGGGAAAAAAAGCTTCTAATTTAGATCTTTTGATAATTGTTTCAAAAAGTAACTTCATCTAATTCCTAATTGTTCTACTGTCAGTTGGATTATAACTGATATAAAAAATATGTAGGGAAATACTTATGGACAAATACCTTAATACAAAGTAAATTGTACGACTATCAATTTATTTCTTAACAAATCATTTTCTTAAGTATACAAATTTTATATGTCTTTACAATGTAAACTATCCAACTAGATTGATCCAAGATAATACAGTTTTTACAACTTTATTTCGCACCGTTAATATCCGAAATATCCGTTAGGTACGTTCTACGTTTACAATACTTTGACTGATATCTTGTAAGAAAAATAATATTAACTTTGTGACATTCAAATCTAGATTATTTTAAAACTTTCATCATTGCCTAATTTTAAGAGTTACAAAGAACTTGGCGAATATCTAACATCTCTGAGCAATATGATAATTATAGATGATTGATCACTCTGAAGCTGAACAAGTCATTCGCATTCTGATAGAGAGAGGTAGAGTTTAGATACTTAAAGTACTAGTACTGACAAACTGACGTTTTACATCATAATAGATTTAGAAAGATATACACCATGAAAGCTCATTACGAGGCTCGGGATTTTATTACATGATGATAGATATAGTGGTGTCCCACTGTAATAAGACTACCATCAGTGACTGGGTATACAAACCATTCAATCTTTTCGAATTAAATTTTTCTCAACTTTCATTGCTCAGCTAAATAACTTGTTGCTTATTAAAACCAAGTATTCACTCTTTTACTTGGAAAAAAGAAGAGGTAATGTTTAGATTAGGTAATCTAAACTGGTTTACTGGGAATGCTTTTATTTGCAGATCCATTATTATTCAAGAAATTATCAGCGTTTTTAGATCACAAAGTGCTGGTTTGTTTAAAGTTTTGTATTTAACTGAAGAGACGAATCGAGGCCAACAATGGAGTTCAGGACACGTATTTTGACTAAATAAGAATTCGCTCGCTAGATTTGTGTGCTACTTATTGTTTATATTCATGTCGAGACTTGAATCCTTTACTTCGCTCGTTAAATACCAAACCACTATCCACCAAGCTACTGAGTCCAATTAGTCACTAACATGTTTAACGAGGATGATAATAATACTGATAATGATAATAATAATAATTTGAAAGGTTTGAGTTATCTCGTTGTTGATATTGTTGACTGAATTTTTCTCAGTGTCGGTTGAAAGGTGCATACCCTATGCCGATTGTCTCTACTTAGCCACTTTCCACAAGTTGAGTTTTGGCCGATAGATTAATTCATCTCTCTAAAAAAGCGTGAAAAATGTCTGTATCGAGATAATTCGCATATAATGCACATATACCAACTAAGATTATTCAGAATTTAGTTGGGAATGTTTATAACGAAATAACTCAAACCTTTCTAATAATGATATTTCTATACTCTGCTTATCAACGGATTAAAGATATATAGGGATTTTTATCATTGCTATAAATTATACCTGTGATTACTCGCTTTCAAAGCTTAAATTTGAGATGATGGAGATTTGTAGCTCAGATGGATGATCTTAGTGGAGTTTTGTTCTTTGAACTGGAATAGATAATAACAGGTTAAAGTTAGACAATAACCAATCAATATCGAGGTCGACAGGATAAGCTGAGAGTCATATGTGGAGAAATTCGAACACTTCACTTCTACCTGAAGTTTGTGCTGATGATGTCGTTCAGAAAGACGATGAAAGCTGCACAACCAGACCATCCAGTTCAGAGAACAAAACTCCACCTAAAAGCTTAAATTTAATTGAGAGCTAATGGGCAAACAAAACATGAGAATTATTAAATTCGTTCACAGGGTATGAAACTTAGATGATTTAAGGCTTTTACGTGATGATATTTCCCAGAAAAATTTGTTATTAAGAAAAGGAAATAAGTACGTAGATAAGTTAGCCTAATTACTTATTTCTCTCTATTAGGTTAGACTGTTTATAAACCAAATTTTCTACACAAACAGCTAAGAAAAGTTACTAAGTATTTAGTTATTATTGATAACATTTTATTATGACTTGTTTTATTTAAAGAGTTTGCTCGCTGTCATTATGATAAACCAATCACAAAATGTCCTGGAAGTGGAATTCAAGCATGGGCTTATAATCATACCATCGGAGATTGTTATTTCTTTGAAATTTGTGAACCTGAAGAAAAAGAAAGCGAATTTCAAATACCTCAAAAAAAGTTTTCATTTCGTTTGAGAAGAACAAGTCAATGGCTTGGAGTATGGCAAGCAAGGACTGGAAATCTACCTGAAGGGATCTATGCGACTCGTAGTGCATGTCAGTATCACTGCTTACCAAAACCACCTAGAGGAACAGACACACAAAGTTAGTTAACCAATTGTTTTATAAAGTGAGATGATTCATGAAAGAATAATTGAAGCGACTTTTAAAGTAGAGTATTTAAATGACTGGATCGAATAACATATGCCAACTTGTTTCAAGTGACATCGATTTTATATGATGACCAGTGGTTAGTCAGTTGTACAAAGTTAGTATTGGATAATTAAACCGACCATTAAACGTATAAGCTCGAATAATGGATGTCAGATAAAACGATTAAAATAGACTCTGCCAGTATTTGGATAGTTACTTTCTAATTTGGCTCATTTCGTATCAAATTTATAGTGAAGTCTTGAAAAGAAACTCCATTGAAATCTAAAAGTCTGCATGAATTTCGGGGATCGAGTAGATACATTACGTAATAATTATGCAATAACATATCGAATATAAACTAACATTGAGTAATTGGAAGAAAGTGGATTATAATAATCAAAGTAATTATTCGAAAATCAAGCAGTTGTTATGTTGCATAATATATAAAAAAGAAGGAAGTGTAGAGTCATGATGAAAAACTAATTGAAAAGGAATTTCTTCGCTTGATTCGTTCCTTATTTACTTACCAAATGTCAAAATGGGAATTTTCAAAATATTCTTATTTCTACCAGTCAACGTTGAATGGCAAATTATATGTTAATAACGATCATACAAATATATAATAGCTCCGTATAATCGAACTAGAATTTGTTGAGAATAGTCTAGATAACTATCAGTTCACCACTGATTAAATTATATTGGTATAATATAAATTTCGCATGTAAGAAAATGGTTATTAGACAGTGATATGTCTAAAACATTTTATTTCTATTAGATTTATTCTTGAGAATGATCTTTAGCAATTTACGTTTGTATCCTTTGGATAACAAAGCTTATGAGCTTATGATTGACTGTACATTTCGTTTTCTCGTTTCAAGTAGACTCAGTAAGTATTCAATGAACATGACTATTAGGAGGTAGGAATAGTCTTGTCTTAGTTAACAATTAGTAACAAAAGATCTTCTTGACTGCTTATTACCTTCTCAGAAATCTGTCTGTACAGTACGATACAAACATGGTATGTAATTGAAATTGGTTATTCTGAACGTTTTTGAAAAACTTTACGAGAAGCGCAATAGATGGGAAGTTAAAGTTGACAAACTAGACAAGTATGCCAAAAATAGCAATTCATACAAATAATCCTCGTTTGTTGTTTACCAGTCGATCAAAATGTTTCTTTAAACAAAGGATAGTTTACCAAATTTTATTTCCACAGTGTGAGTTTATAGATTCAGCTGTTTCCGTGGAGGAAGATATTGTGGATGTACTGCTTCCTCTAAAGCAAAACTTAAATATTCCCATTAGTAACTCAGGAAGAATCAGTTAAAGTTAGCACACAGTTTCGTCTTATTTCATCGACAGTGACTATGGTTGTGAATTCATTATTCTTACTATTAATGTTATCATTAATACTACTACTAAGCATGTCATCAAACATTTGATTTATTACCATTTTTTTATGTGGTTGATATTTAGTTCACATCACTGTTATTGTTGACTAGCAGATTACGTTAATATATTTATTGTTCTTTATACACCGGCATAAACACAACTGTATATTAAAGTAAAGCCCTAAGAGGATGTGAGTTAGAACAATATTCATTTATTTGTCTTTTTAACCTTGAAACAGTTTAATCTCCTTGTCTTCATTTTAGACGTCTGTCATATGAACCCGATTGTAACAGTACCATTTGGCTGCAATGCTATGGTTACTAGATGGTATTTTGAACCTAGAGAAACACAGTGCAGGAGCTATATAACTTGTCCACAATATGGAAATAATTTTCCTAGTCATAAAGCTTGCCAAGATATATGTACACCTGGACACCCTATAGGTTTGTTTTTGTCCTTAGAAGTTGAATAAATTGGTCGATATTTTTGTATTTAAGACTCTTTTATTAGAAAAATAAATTAAATCATTCATTGAACAAGCGCATTTTGAACATTTTGTATATATGACCCATTGTTTCGATGATCTTAGTGATTGTCGATATAGAAAAATGTATTTCAAGTTAAGCATCTACCCTACTAATAAACGTATGATGGATGAGTATCGTGAGTTTGACTTCAGAAGGAGTAGATTTTCAAAGATGTACTGAATGAAAATACTTTTTAAATAAAAAATATTCACACCAAATAGTCTTCTATTAACTATAATAAAGTAAAACCAGTGTGTGACTGGACTCCTTTTTCCATAATTTTAAATATAACTAAAGTTCTATTGGAAATTTACTTCACTATGAGAAAATCTAATGAACCACTGCGAAAACCTCATTACTGGTCAGATTAAACACACTAGAACTGGATTAAGTTTTATGGAGGAGTATTTAGGTTGTGTAAAGTTTCTGAATGACTTCCCTTAAATGAATGATTAAGCTTCATCAATCGAAATTGAAAATTTCGAGGCACTGCATTATGGAGATTCTGTGCTTGCCATAAAAATATTCCGTGTTAGGTGATATTTCCACATTGCTGAAAAATTACGAATTTAAAGGAGATTCTGTAAGTCTGTATATGACTCCCATTCGTGATGAAAGCCGTTTTGACTATTAATAGATTGTGAAGCTGATGTAATCAAGATTTTGATTCTTTTATTTGCTAATTTATAAAAACCTTTTAAATTAATATTTACCGAACTGTAGAATCCATTTCATGTTATGCGCTTGATGAAGTATTTTAACCAAAATAAAATGTAATGGTTTCATCATTCGGAATTTAAGTACTCTGTTTATCTGTTCTATCACCACTAAAGCTAGTTTTGAAATGAAAACAACTATTTGATTCAGGGCATTCATCAATCCTACTTAAATTGATACTCTTGGTGTTCATTTAAACGACTTCAAAAACATAAGAAAAAATTTAAAATTTACATTTTTAGATGTCTGTCGACTCCCGTATGATCATGGTGGATGTTCAAACTTTGAAAAACGATGGTATTATGACATGCAAAAACGAATGTGTATGCCTTTTACATACGGTGGATGCTTTGGAAATTCTAACCGTTTCGTTACAAAAGCAGAATGTGAAGGATTTTGCATGGGGAAAGATGTTTGTAGACTACCTTTACAAGCAAGTTTCCTCTTCATGTTGTTATAAATTCATTGTTATCTTTTTTTAATATTTTATAAGCAAATATTAGAATAAAGCAGAGAATTCTGTTATCTATTTATTGTAATATCCTTTTTGTAAAATTTATTGATTGTATATCGTAGTTTTTAGAGGGAATTTATCAACTCCAGTTGATTAGCTTATCATGTCTATAGTAATATTGTAATAATTTATTTTTGTTATATCGATTGAGTGAGTTCTTGCCCAGTTGATATATATGAACGTGCTGATTCCCGCCAATAAGAAAGGAGTGAATTTATCGATCGAATTAATAATACACGAAAGCCGTATGAGCTGTCTTGACTACTTATCAGTCCTGCTATCTGCCTAGCCCAGTCAGTTAAGTCCAGAACACCAATAACAGCCTCTGCAATCCGAATCATTTATTTCAAACATACTGGGTTTATATACCAAACAAACAGACGACATCGTACAATGAAATAGGAAATAACATTTGTACAAGATTTAGCCAAATGTGGCTGTGAATAGGGGGAACAGTGATCAATAGACTGGGGATAACTCAAGAATGGTAAATCGTATAATAATAGTCTATAGGTCAAAATGAAGCTTATAATAAGAGGGACACGAATATGAATAATTTAGTTACTTAACAATTATATAATAAAAATATACGCACAGTATCGGTCCATAAACGGATCCCCAAAGTTACCGTTTACTATTCTTATCGGGTTATAACAATTTTCCAGCAGTATTTGAACATATTAAGAAATATAATCATGTTCAGTCATTTATGGAACTTGCTATCTGGATTCAATCGGATCCCATTGTTTATGTTTTTACTGTAATATTTATACTAAGAACACCATTTTAGGCATAAAATCATTATCTAGGCGTTCATTTGTTAGCGATAACAAACTGTGGTAACTATCAATTATATAACGTACATTAGTAAGTTTACTTTAAATGCAATCAAATACTCTTAAAATACTCTTGAAGTTTGTTAGCAATTATTTTCGTATATTTCGTAAATAAGTCTATTGTTTATATGAGGTAAACAGTTATGGAATATACTTGTACCATTTTCTCGAAGATATCATTGTTAGTTGTGTGTTTTTTGTATTTTGCTATGTTCAGAAGAATTCTACTGACCCAAGTTATCCTGAACGATTCTATTATGATCATTCTAGAAAACAGTGTCTTCCATTTCGTTTCACTGGTCTACTAGCGCATGGAAACAATTTTCCATCGCTTAGTGCCTGTAATGCAACATGTATTTATGTACCGGACATTGAAGTGATCGCCGAAAAAATTATGCAGAGTTCTAATTTAAATAGTGATAAAAAATTAGAAGAATCAAACAAAACATTGATTCAAGCATCATCTATGGAAAATCCTACAAATACCCAACAAATGACAGATGAAAACACTTCTATAAGTGTCCATAGAATACCAACTGATAATAAAAGTATGTACATAGCTACAAAACATTTCGCATGACTTGCTAAAAAATTAATTCTTTCTGGTTTTTTAATTGTTACTCAGATAATGAAGAAAAAGAAGACATGCAATATATATACTAAAAGACTAATATTTGAACGAAGAATATTCTTTTCGATAAATTCTCTTCAGGCTCGTGAACACCTCCCAGCGTGGCTAAGCAAAGGTTTGGTGAAGAAAGTAAACAGCTCGATATTGGCCCATTTAGTACAAACTGGTCATGGTGCCAGTATAAACCAATCCTTTTCAATTATTTATAGGGTCAATAATTTTTTGCCAAAGCTTGTCAGGCTTAAAGTCCTTCAAACGGCTAAGGCAGTAGCCATCAGGATGAAGAAACTTGAGCTATGCGTGCAGAAGAAATATCTCCAACCCCTGCTCCATCCTTGGCCATCCACAAGGCCAATTATTCAATAGTAATCTTAGCTATTGGATGACCTAATTTGACTACGTATTTACGACCTTTCGTAGTCGAATGTAATTGTCTCTCTTATCTTTATTTACAAATCTTTGTATTATTATTATTATTATTTTCATAGTTGAAACCACGAGTCAATTGAAGCTAGACCACCATGGAAAACCTGGAAACACTAGACGGCCGTTTCGCCCTGTTATGGGACTCTTCAGCAGTGCGCATCCACGATCCCGCACCCGCGAGATTCGAACCCAGGACCTACCAGTTACGAGCCAGAGCCCTTAACCTATAGACCACTGAGCCGGCATCCAACGGTGTTAATGTCTAACTTCAACGAATCCACGAAGTTGAGCAACCGTTCACTAATTGTCTTCAGTGAGTTGATATCTCACAACAGACGTGGTTTGAACTCCACTGGTCACTGCTTCTCACTAGAACTCCTTGATGTACTTCTCGAAGTCAGTCACTAATGAGCATATGATTATATTAATTATCAGAAGGGGTTTTATGGAAATTTAGTATTTTCATAGTTGAAATTATTATTATTATTGGTTAAACATCATTATAAACCTCCCCTATACATGATTCATTAACTTAGCACTGATCCCTTCTTATTACGTCCTACGAAATTTTCACACAATTTAGTCTTCCACTTGATCGAATTGTAATTCAACTATCATATCTCTCTCACCCTGTTTGACCCATATTTATTCTGATCACAGATCCTAAATTTTCACTTATATACAGATTCAAATTAACTTTCTAAATGAGTCATATCAACATCAACAATTTTATTCTATTTGGTTTGTCAATTCTAAATTTACATGCTTTAAACGATGTACTTTGCCTTTAACCTGACCATCTTTTCGGATTATTAATTTGGATATATAATTGTAGAACCTGAAGAGAATTTATGGAAAAGAATATTCTTCGTTCAAATACTAGTCTTTTAATATGATGGGGAACTTTAAACGATTAATATTTATACATTCATTGTATATAAATAAGATTTAAGCACTTTTGTATAGATACCAAAATGTAATATAAACGTATGATATAATTATACAACAAATAGGTTATATTTCCCCTATTTTGTTTCTTTGTCAACATGATATCATTCTTTGATAGTAATTATTAGGATTTTCATGATATTATGTTGAACATGGTCTATTCATGTTCATCAAATAATACCACCAACAGGATGAATTTGTGCTTGGAAACGTTTTCACCCAACTCAAGTAATATGTAGTTGATAATTCTTTCCATATTAAATTTCAAGTTTAATAATGTATTCAGCTAGAGATAAACAAGATAAAAAACAGAAAACCAAGTGAGTTCATTCAAAAATTAACGTATTGATTGTTAAAAAGAAACAATATCTATAAGTGAGGACATGTGTGAAAGGAATTTAGGATTCTAATGAATTTCCTTATAGTGTTGAGTGTCAGTAAAATAGTATAATGTCGTTCAGTAAACGAAACTTACTAGATTTACATACTTGCACAAGAACTATCAAAATTTGCTTAGTTTCTGTTAGATAAAATATTGGAACGTAAATTTTGATGTTTATAATGTCGGCTGCTATGTTAAGCCCACATAGCTTATTCTAGCTTCCGAACAAGCCAATCTATTCATTCTTCTCAAAGCACATTTTACCCCATCACGTATTCACTTATCATCCTTGACTGTTTCTATGTAAGCGTATGTGTGTACATTTCTTATTCTATTCATCTCATATCTGTAACCTATTTTTGTTCGATTTTGAATATCGAACTACCCTTGGCTAAATGGAGTTGGCTCACATGCCTTTTCCACTGCGCATCATTTCGCTTCGCTCCCTTCCCTTTGCTTTTTTCTCTTCGTTCCCCTGATCGTTTATCTGGAATAAAAATTGCATGAAACACACGTAGTCAAAATCCATTCTCGTATTTGATTTATTTAATTCCCTTATTCACTAACACCAGTTAAGTCAATAATTATATACGAGTTTTGGCAACATGTATATTCCACTGACAATCATCAGAAACGATCTAACTAGAGTCAAATATCAGTTCACCAAATGTTCAGCTCTCGGAAGTTACTGAAGGTCGAACCCATTTTGGTGATTATTTAGTAAAAGATAAAAGACAAAAAGCATCAACTGATTTCTATTGAAAGTTACACATACTTATTAAAAGAAATTCTTACATAAAATATTTATATCCTATAAAATAAGCAAACAAAATTTACAAAAAACACAACTACTTTAATATGAATTCGCTTAGTAAAATTTATCATTCCTACAGTTATTTATTATGAAATTAAGACATTTGTGAAAATTGTAGAGTTTTCTTTTTGATGAGGTTTCTCTTTCATCCAATAACTAATCGTATTAAACTATTATTATTTTAAGAATAAAGGAATTATATTAATTGAGATCATGAATCAATCAAAGCTAGACCACCATGGAAAACCTGGAAGCAAAGAACGGCCGTTTCGTCCTATTATGGGACTCCTCAGCTGTGCGCATCCACGATCCCGCCTCACAAGATTCGATCTTATGCTAAATTAAATTTATCCATATAAATAGATTATGAATAAAAAAAAGGGATGTTAAGTAGTTATATTCACTTCTACTCTATGGATCGAATGTAGTAAAGATAGTGAATTGTAATAGATTTATTATTACATATTCAATATTGACTTACTGAAGGTATAAAACTAGATAAATCATCTGTTACCTATTTCTATCGGATAATATATAATCCCTAAGAAAAAAACGTTATTTACCATGGTGATTAAATTCCATTCAATTTCATACCTCATTCACACATGTTGTTACTGAGGTCATAAGATATAAATTTATTAAAATAATACATAGTTATTGCACAAAGTGTAAAGATAATAATAAAGATGATAAATATTTCACTAACCATGCAGTTAATGCTTCATTCGCAAAATATCAGTCAATCGTCTCAAACTTTATTGTTCTTTTGTTTCCACACCAATCATTCTCTGTTCTCGTTCTCTTTTCTTCGATCTTAACCTTCTGCCTCTAGGCATTTCACTTTCGATTGATGATACATATTACTTATATATGTCGACATCAGTAGCACACACCACAATAGAAAAACAATTTTAAAAAAAATTAGATATCATTATTATATTTTTAATCATTTAAAACACCTGATACGGAACTATCTTGTATGTAGTCAATAAACACCGTATTCTATTTTGTAAAAGGAAAACTTAAAACAAAATATAAATTGAAGTGTGTAAGCTACATGAATCTTCGACGTTTGTTCTTGCGTACAGCAGTTTACAGATGATATTTGATTACGTTACTTCAGATGTAACAATGGAATGCTGAAAAGAGTTTTAAAAATAAACGTTAAATTTAAAACTATGTTTTCCTGTTTCAATGCAATTTTATGGTAAGCAATCCTGATAAAATGGATGGATAATATATATGAAATCCTATAGTTCATCCAGATACGTTTTGAAGGTAACTTAATGAACTCTGTTTTAAATAACTCATTATTATTAAAACCTTAACCCTCAATTGAGTTCTTTTAGTTAAAAAGTTATTTTATTAAATAAGTGTGATTGTATCAAATGTTGAAACTTCATTTGTTTTCATAACGATTTTTATGTTCATTCCAGATATCTTGTCAGAAAAATTCCCATGTTTACCGTTCATCACTAGTAGTCAATATGAAAATATAGATAGACATACATTTTGTAACAGTGAAGATATAATTCATGAATTAGGTTATCGATTTCAAGTAACATCAAGTGTCCACGTAACAGATGAAACAATTGATGGTATTTGTGTACCTATTCTAGTACCAATTTGTTTAAATGAACCACAACGATTGTACGGGCAGTTAAATACGTATGAAAGTCAGATGATTGGACGTGTCTTCAAAACTGAAGCAGAATGTGAGGAAACTTGTCTACTTAAAAACAGATTTAAGAGAAGTATTATTATGGAAAAATCATTTGATACGACTAAAAATATACGTCAATTATTAAATAAGATTTTGGACGAGAAATCTAAATTATCAGGTAAGCTACAGTATAGTAGTAGCATACGATTTGAGAAAACATATCAAAACGGACCTTTTTATACAGTTAATAAGGAGTTAAAATTTTATCAATTTATATAAACAATAATTGTCTAAGTATTACATCAATTACTTTGACTTTTTTCAGAACATATATACTAGTTTATATAAGAATTTCCGTTTAAATTAGGGCGAATAGTTTCACAGTATTTGGGCGCCGAGTTGATGTAAGACATAAATACTAGTTATTTTTTGAGAGTTTAAGAGAGTCGATATTTTTAATTAGGTGATAAATCTATAACTGAGAGTTGAGCTTACTAGAAAGTACTTAATTAAAATATGAATTTGTGAACTGAGCCTTTACACTGAGTAGCTTTTAAAAATCAAAACGGATTTTCTGACTATTATCTTTACATCGACAAACTCCATAACATCGGAAAACAGAATGTATCAAAAGTGTTCGAGACTAAAGAGTTTGTAATCAAATGAATGAATGTCATCATTATTAATCTTTTCTCCATGCTTTGTGATGGCTGTCACTCCTTAATAATATTTATGTTCAGCCTCACAGTGACTGTTGTCTCTTGACGGTCTCGAGCATTTTTTACTCTTTTACCGCAGAAAGTAACCTTCTTGCTAAGCTGTTCTGGCCACGACGCACTATCAAAGGAAAGGTTTTACGGAAATTACCATGTTTTCTAGTCACTAGTACTGCAGGCATTTCATTCAATAAATTTGTGGTTTACCTGGTTAATTAAGTGTACAATGCTATAGCTATTAGTAGTAATCACTGTAATTATTTTTCAAACAAATAATTTCAACTAAACTAGCACATTTAAAACACATCCTACGTAAATCCAATTTTTTCTCAAATCACTAAGAAAACTTAGTAAATTGCAAACGTTGCTACTAAGGATTCAGTTCATACTGAATAATATATCATGAATTCGATTATTATTTGATGAGTAGTATACATAATCTTCAATACTAACGTCAAGACAGTTCTACTGTACGGAGCTGACACTTCGGGGACTACCACAACCATCATCAAAGTGACATAAGTATTTATAAACAATTTTTTAAGCAAGATATTCAATATCCGTTGACCGGATACCATCAGCAACAACCCACTGTGTGAGAAAACAAACCAGCCTCCAGATGAAGAGGAAGTTAGGAAAAGACGTTGTAAGTGTATAGGACACACAGTAAGGAAATCATCAAACTGTATTACGAGGCAATCGCTAACTTGGAATCGTGAAAGGAAACAGAAAACAGGAAGGTTAAAGAACACACTACGTCGGGAATCGGAAGCGGACATCAAAAGGAAGAATATCAACTGGAAACAGCTGGAAAGAATGGCTGAGGATAGAGTGGGATGGAGAATGCTGATGTGCGGCCTATGCCCCTCCTAGGGGAGTAACATGCATAAATAAGTAAATAATATACATTATAGTACATTTAATCTTACAGAAGGCAAGCCTTTTTGCTGGATGAAAACAAATAATATATATGGTAAGTCGGACAGTGATTATGAAAACAACAATCATAACGCCTAATCTAACATTTATAGACAACTTCAGAATTATCGATCTTTAATAATGTTATAAAACATAAGGTGAAGAATTTGCGATCACTTTTGTGATGGTTTTATTAAGTATATCATTAAAGTAATTGTTATCTTAGAAATTAGAAAAAGGCCTGGAAACGTATCACTAATGTAGTGAAATTTCATGCAATAATGGTATCATTTATTGCAGTTAACTCGCGGCAGTTCAAGATTTTCGGCTCACATTAGTAGGCAGAAAAAATAATGCAAGTTAATAAAAAAGGACTATGCAGCTACAGTCAATTTATTAACTCTCATGATATCATTTAAAATAATATATATTTCTGTTAACCTCAACGACACAAATTCTTAACAGTGAATATCAGCACTAAACTAGACAATCAAAAAAATTGTTTCTGATCAATACTTTCATCTTTCCAAATGAATGAATCAATTTGTTTATGTACAAAATCATACATTATCGTAAATAAACTGAATATAATGAACATACTTTTCCAGGGAATTCGGTTCTACTCCATCAGTTGATAAAAGTGAATTTACAAAATAAAGATATAGTTGAAATCATCAATCAATTGAAGCTAGACCACCATGGAAAACCTGGAAGCACTGGACGGCCGTTTGGTCTTAGTATTGGAACCCCTCAGCAGTGCTCATCCACGATCCCGCCTCACGAGATTCGATGGATGCACACTGCTGAGGAGTCCCACAATAGGACGAAACAGCTGTCCAGGGCTTCCAGGTTTTTCATGGTGGTCTAACTTCAATTGACTCATGATTTCAACTATATAAAATTGCTAAAATCTCCATTAAACCTTCTTCTAAAAATAAAGATATTTTAAACACTCGTAAGTTACAACAAAAAGCATATATATATATATATATATATGCCATAAAATTATGTTGAATCATCACTACTACTGATAAATAATAAGTGTAAATAAACTGATACTGAATAGACATTTAGTATTATTATTATTAGACATTTATTACTTTTTAGGTAGTATAACTGAATTTTTAAAAAAAACAGTAATTGTTTGCGGTTATAGTGATTAGAACACTGATTCACTATGTATAAACATTTAAGATTCACGATCTATTAAGTCAGAAAAACAATAAAGTAGAATTATATCTTGTGTGTTTAGATGCAGCGAATATTATAAATGAGTTGGACATTAGTTAATACTAACAACCGGTAACATTTCCAGCTATAATAAAATAAACTAAATACGTCTGTAAACATAAACAATTAAATAGGTTTGTGCTGAAAATTCAGGAAACTTTGTACAAAGCCTCTTCAAATGAAGATCATAGAAGCGAAATAAACTAACACACAGTACATAAACTGAAATATTTGTATAAATCTACTCATAAACATTTCAGTTTCAGTTTGGTAAGGACATTAGGCTTAATGACCTGTGTTAATTCTGACAATGATGGTCTCTCAGTTGATCCAACTTCCTTTCGAAACAGTCAACAGATGGAGCTTCAATCACGTTTTCAGGTAATTAATTCCACTCGTTGATTGTTCGATGGAAAGTCCATGGTCAGCTGATAAGTAATTTGTTCTGGGCTTGTGAACTCTTTTAGAGTGTACTCGTGAATTCTCTTTTTTGGAAGATAAAAAAATGAGGGCATATCAGGTGCAAATTTATCACCAAGTAATTTGAAAACTGTAATCAAATCACCTCTAGTTCTTCGATATGACAACGGAAATAGATTTAGTTTAGTCAATCGAGTATCATATGTGAGCTTGGCTGTTCCTCAGTCAGCTTAGTTGCTGTTCTCTGAACCTTTTCCAAAAGTTCACTGTCTTTTTTTAAGCAGGAGCTAGCTACCTATATAGAGGACGCACAAAGTCTGTATACAAAGTGAAGAAATTTTTAGTGTCGACATGTCTAAAAGCCCTACGTATTGACCATAAAGTTCTTAAACCTTTGGAGGCTAGTGAACGACAGCGTGCAGTAGTTTTTAAGTCTTTGCTAACGATAAACCATAATTCACTGTGCGTTTGGACAAAAGGTAGCTCAGTGTTATTCATCATGTATATATCTATACCTTGATGACCAATACGCATCACAATACACTTGGAAGTATTTATCTGCAATTGGTAAGTTTGAGACCATTCAGATAATTTCATCAGGTCACTTTCCAGTTCTAAGCTATAACCTTTACTTCTTATCGTTCTCCATATCTTGACATCGTCAGCATATAGCAAGACCGATGATGAAAGGAGACGAAGAAGGTCATTTACATACAAGAGGAATAACATTACATTTGACAAAAAAAATAAGGAAAATATTGCCAATGTACTACCAAGAAGCTGGAATTTTAAGTGTATAAAATATTCATTGAATATATCATCCCCAATTTCTTTTAAATGAAATATTCAACCAATGTAGTCACCTAGTTATCAATGTGGACTAGAAATAGGTGTAAACGATGTTGAACTCTTAGTGGTTTCATTATTCATGTTCATTAGTAACAGTTTTCTGAAAATGCAACATAAACAGAAAAGTCACACTATTTTATCGATATCTGCTCTTCCTTAATTGGTTACTTTACGTATTTGTGGAAAAAACATATCGGTAAATACAACTTAATTGTCAATATAGTTTTTCAAATATGACTCAAAACTGACAAGTGATTGTGTTGGGTTGATTTCAGTTAAGTTTCTAGATTCGTGTAATGATTTGACTAAGCTAATTTCAGGAAACGAATGTTACAACAAACCGCATGTTGATAGTGAGAGGGATGATTTACACTGTTTTGAATAGTTTTTGCACAGAGTTTACTTTGTGTCGTATTTTATCTGTTGAACCACTTTACAGAAGTGTTTTCAACGTCCCAGGTTAGTGGACACAGTGCCACAAAGAGCCGCTCATTATATTCATAAACATACAATAACCATATTAACAAAAAGCTTGAAAGAAATCAAAGATTAACAATTGAATGAGACTTAATCGATATTCAAACATTAAAACCGTCGTAAAAAATTGAAGTCAATTGAAACTTATTGTTATCAAAAGTGTAGCAATCAACTTTTACATAACGTACACGATATCAGTATGAATTTTTTTCAACTTTATCAACCCATAGTTTTAGATAGTTGCTTTTTATCTTTCCCAAAAGTTTTCGGGATAGCTCAATATGCAGCATTATATATTCAAGTTTTCGACCTTTTAGTTTTTAATAGAACAACTTGAATTTTTATCTCCAAACTTTAGCAGACAGTGATTTGTGAGAAAAAAGATTTCCTAATAGTTAACTATATTTTTGTTAGCTATAAAAGTACTATAATAAAAATATTTGAAGATTCCTGGTATTGAAAGTAACCTATTTCATTTTGTATTCAATTTCATTTAGGCTTGACATCATTGAATAACTGCTTATAAGGCAATATTAGTCCATGAATGCGTTTTAGAGTATCGCTGCACTGTTTAGTGTATCTTCATTAGTTTTCTGATCATACAAACTAATCACTTCTATTCCTTGAAACTCTATGTTTAGTGAAAATAGTTAAAACTTGCATTTTCCTCAATCTGCTGGATTTGAACTTAATGTTCAACAGTATTTTTAAAATAAGAATACGGTGTGCCGAATGGTATAGCGGTAACAGCTCGATTTTCAACTTCAAACTATGCCAATTTTGAAACATTAAAACATCAGGAGCTGGGTAGATTGACAGATCAAACTTTTATATTAGTCATTATCACACTGATTGGAAAGGGTAGAAACAACTGTGTTCATCATTTAGAAGGTCATAAACCATTGACATCGACATATATTGAATAATTTGGAGTAGATAATTACAACTTTTTTAGTAGAGTAATTAATGTGGAGAGATTTAGAACCATTAAGCTTTTCCATTCCTTACAAATCATATATCAGTCAATAGGTTTGCTTTCCAGAAGAAACTAAGTATTGAAGGCCACAAAACCTAAATCCTATCAATCAAAATGGTTCCCCCTACTGAGGTTCATTTTTATCATGTGTGTGACGTCCGTTTGGAGACCATTAACAATCAGGTAGCTTAAAGTGGCTAACCTTTTTTGATTTTAAACTTTCGCTACACGACACCTGGTGTTCCTAAATAAAAGTCTCAGTATAACAGGTGAAGTTGATTGTCAGCGTAATAAATTTACACACTATTTACTATTTCTATGCTCTTCTATACTATCTTCATCTGTATACTGAAGCATACCGAAAATCGAAAAATGATATAAACTGATTAAATGTTTTGTAATGTGGTCTTATTATCATTGAAATTCAAATGCTTTCCTATATTTGTTAAAATTTTCACCCAAAACGTACTACTTTAATGTCCTGTTGTACCTAATAGATTTGTCTTACTTCGAAACTCTTCAATAATATAAATTTCATGATATTAAACTCTCTTGTAAAGCACTTATTAAATGTATTTTTGAGCACTGGAAAGTTGAACGTCCTAATTTATTTTTCATTTAACAATATTGTAGTGAAGGCGAACACAGGTGGAGATATCTGATTATATTTAGCACAAAATTACAGATTTACTTGATAAAACAGAAAAACCATACTCCAATACTTCATTTGGGAAATGTTCATTAATTTTCCCATACTTCATTGTTCCTGTGTTTCCATACCAACTGCTTTCTGTTCCCGTTCTTCCATCCTCGATCTTCTCAACCTTCTGCTGCCAGACATTCTATTCCTGACTAGAGTTATATACTACTGATGTCGACATAAGTAGAACCCACCACAATACTTCCTCTGACTAATCAGTAATCTTATAATTTACTGTAACTGAGACACAACTGAATATATCTTTCGATTATATGTATTGAAGAGTATTACTTCATGACAAAGTACATTTAACTTTAATTTAACAAAAATTAAAATTTCTTTCTTTTCGTGAAGGTCATTTAAATGATTCAGTTTATCCAACACTAAACTACGAGATGATAACAGACAAGCAGTAAGTTAAACTTTAACAAAAGAATATTAATTTCTCATAAATTATTAATTGGTTTAAGAAGTCGCATCCTTTTATCTTTTACAGTTGAATAAGTTTCCATTTTTACAAGTTTTATAAATAAGAACTAATGTAATATAGATTAGATATGTTACATTCTGAAAAATGAGTGTGCAAACGTAACGTATACTTACAAATTTTAAACAGTTGCAGAGTAATAGAAAATCAAATTATTTCTAACAAACGATGCAACTGTTTTTGATGAGAGCCATTTTCATTGACTAGTATAGTAACTTAGATTTCTTCGAAATTTAGCAAGCATGCCTATGCAACTACGATTTGGTGGAAATAGCTAATCCACTTGAAAACCAGATAGGAATCTGAGACAACGGCCAGGTGAAAGTTAACTCTAACCATTTAACCCTATACAGGAATAACTTAGTGACTGTGATTTAGGAATAAATATGTTGGGTCAAACGTATGAATAAAGATGAATAGCAGTATGAATCTTCCTGAGTTGTAGCGTTTATATAATATATCCTGTGGTTAGCACAGTCCGCACCTGCTTAAATTCGGACAACTAAAAAAATAATCACGAAGTATTTACTTCCTTCTAATATTTTCAGTAAACAGTTTTGGATTATTTGTATTTATTTTTAGACACAACAAGATATTTCAAGCTGTCACACATTCCTTCAACCAGTCAAATTTTAAGAAGACTTTGACATTAGAAGTGTTAGAAAATGAACACATTAAACTCCCATGTTGGATCGTATCTCAAAATAAACCACATGTTCAATGGATTCATCTATTAACAGGAAAAAGGTTAGTTTTGCCAGAGAATTACGTTGTTGAATCTTATTTATAATTTTGGATTACTGATTGGTTATTTTATTCATCTTGTAAAACTACCAGTATAAGTGACAGGATCATTTATCTTGGCATAACAAAGTACTTTGGTATGTCATACCATATTTATATGTTAAAATACGATCAGTTTCGATATCTTGTTGTTTTTTAAGTGTTTATTATCGAAATTTTTCTGCTATACAACACATTTACTGAAAACGTAATGTGTTTCGGAGAGACTATCAAACACTGAAAATCATTTAAACCAACAGTCGTATGTTGTCATCATCATTTTGCTTCCAAAAGATAGTCTACAAAAATATTTTGGCTTTAAAATCACAATCAGATGAGAGACAAATTTGTTGATAAAAACAATTATCGAAGGTTTTGTATTATGTTACGCTTTACTGAATATACCTCGCCTTTAATATGAGCACATTGAAATGTTTAGCATTTACATTCAAGTGATCTAAGTCGGAGTAGACAATGCGGATGCATGCCATATGCATTCATGAATAGCAGGTTAATTAGACATCAATTTTATCGTAATTTAGGTATATTATTCTATTCTAGTATATTATATATGTTGAATTTATTTGGCTAGAATAGAGTTTAAATAAAAATAATGTGTTCCACTCTTCATGCCATCATATACTATCAAGTTATTGTTAATACAAATCAGTACAATGCTGTTAGTAACGTTCAGTAAACTTGTAAGGACAAATTAGAAGCACAGGTTAAATTACAAGGACAGTAGATAGGCTTGTATATTATATGTTATTCTGCAACCGAGGTAACGATAAAAATACAGTGGTCTACGCAGCTATGTTGCCTATTGTCTAAACATTTATACTGATTGCCTGACTAAAGATGATTATCATGTTGACAAAAATTCGTTTCAGTAAAGAACTACTTATCTACGACAGTAAGTTTGAACAGGTTTATTCGCTCCTTTATAACCAATGGACATTACGTAAATACTACACACAGAGATATCTGATCCGTCACACGAAAATGAACTTTTCTATAGGACTGTTTTACGCTGGTTTACACAACACGCATACCCTCGACGCTTTTGAAGGAACAAATCACTACGTTCTGAAGAGCTTTTCTCTACAGCATTCGGTTTATCAATTATTTGCAGCTTCTGGAGCTCAACAACTTCAATATGAAAGTTTTACTTGATAAAATGTAGTCTTACATGACATAAGTTTTTCCAGAAATTAATTTTACATTATAAAAAAGTGGTAGACGTTTCCTATAATCCAGTAGTATAATTCACAATCATATATAGTTTAGTCATACTCGTCTGAAATCAGTTTTTTCAAGAAACGTTAATGTAAATCTGTCCTGAAAGTTCAAGGGTACACAAATTTTCTACTCTAAGATTAATATTCTTATCAAAATTTTAGGTATCCAGTGACAGTTCATCATCATTCTAAAAATAAAAATATTTGGATATCACATTTATTAGTACATAATACTAAAACCCAGTTGCATACAGGAGGATGGGTTTGTGAAGCTTCCGATTTAGAAACTACAGAATATGCAAAAGCTACTATTATTTTAAATGTAGTTTCTTTACAACCAAACAAAATACTTGATATGAGTTCTCAAAATACAGTATCGTCACATGATACGATCATGGTACCGAAGGATGGATTGGTGTTTCTCAGCTGTCCCCATTATCAGTATTTAGGCGACACTTTATGGAAGAAAAATGGGTGAGTATTTATCCACAATTTCACGTTAATTTACACGTTAACTCATGCTTACTTCTTATGTAATATAGTTTAAGGGATTTTTAAGCTTTACTGTAAGGGCGATTTTGAAGATTGTTTAACTTCATAGATTACACCATCAAATGAAATTAAATAGACATTTATTGAAAGTCAGAGTCGTGGACAGATATTTCGCTCTAGTATGGAACACCTCAGTAATACGCGTTGCTGATGACATATGCATTAAACTCAGGACTATTGGTACCATTTCAAGAGTTTAAGCTTTAGACTACAAACCAGTGGTCTAAATGTTTACGTTTTAATATTCTTCGATATTGAGCAACCATCGTTCAACGTCGTTGGTGGGTGACTACCTCATACTCAATATGTCTGAACTCCAATGGTCACAGCTTCTCCCTAGGTCTTTGAGAATTGTTTTTTAAAGTCACTTATAAAGTTTTAATGAATACCCAGTCATGATATTTAGTTTGAAGTAAATAATTTTCACAGATGATAGTAAATATTCTGATTTAACCATCTATAATTCTGTTCAGATACATGCATTAATTTTATTAGATTTGAGATTATTGATTCTCCTACAATTTAGATTTTGTTAAAATGATTTGTATAATTAGTTATCAAACTTCTCTGTATATTTCTCACTCTTTAGAGAAGACATTTTACAGGCAAATTCTGAATATCTGGTAATTGAACACGCGAATCCTAAATTTCATACAGGAATCTGGATCTGTGGTATTAATTATGACAACAATTTTATTGAACTATATAAGTTCAACATATCTGTAGGTTATCCACCAGAACTTCAAAAAAGCAATACCAATTTATCTAAGGCTATTTCTCAATTTCCACTTACCTGTCCAATAAATACACAAGGCGAACCGGCAGGATACGTTCAATGGTTTGAATGTAAGCATACGAATAACTGCTATCCTTTGACAACAGAATTGTATTCTTCTATGTTAAATCAAATCATTCTTATTATGTGTCGTATCGAAAATATCTGGGGAATGGATGAAACTTATTTTAATCTAACTACTGAATAGATAGATATATCCATATCCATATATATTTAATTAGTGTATATGTGTTATCTTGCTCAATGGAATAATTTATTTACATGTTTAATCCTTTAATTCTTTTCCTAATAAACGTTATGTTACATTACATTTAAATAAATAAATTAGATTACATCTTTAATTTTGTGAATATTTTCAGTCTTAAGTCATGTTGGTGAAATACTTTTACAAATGTAGGGTGAATGCTCATTGGCAACTAGTAATTTTGACCATTATCAAATTTTCATAGTTGAAAGCGTGAGTCAATTGAAGCTAGACCACCAGGGAAAACCTGGTAGCACTGGACGGCCATTTCGTCCTAAATCTCCACAAAAACCCCTTCTGATAGTATTATCAAATTGAATGGACTAATAATTTTGCTAAGATTATATGTAAGATCCATGATCATCAACACGTTGGCAATTAAATTAGGTTACTACTGCCTAAAATAATTGCATCATTCAATCTGTTAAATATATGTCTGTTAAGTAATGTTTCATGAAAATCAATTAGATATGATTAAAATCCAGTAGAATCATTGGCTAATTTCAGACTGATAGTTTATACTAGCATAGTTCATAATTGAGTATAGGGTTCTAAATAATCATCTGTAATTTATATTGGACATAAAGAATATAAGGCAATGTGAGAGAGTCGAAGCCGAAATCATCTTTATATAATGTAAATATAAGCAAAACATATCAGTATTATGCTTATTCACTACCTTATACTATATCTCCCTATTGACTACTTATTCAAAATAAGCTTTAGAAATTGCTGTTGTTTGTAGATTTCGCTAATATACATAACGAGTCCCAAATAGGAGGAAACGCGCGTCCTAGATTCCACTGCTAGCCACTATCCATCTTTGCTCATAAATTATATAGTATGCGTGAACTGTTAACAATGAGGTATGAGATCAGTTACATATCGAAATTAGATTTTCGTGTTGTATTGGAAATACTAGAAATAGTATGACTGAAAAACGTAACTGTGAAGAAGAAAAAAACATGTATCACTGGGACCAGTACCATTGGATATTCAAAATTTTGTATGAACTTACTAATGTAATTAAATATATCTTTGAATGTGTATCAAATCATTAACTTATGCCTTCTATTGATTATTTTAAGTCATGTTTTGATAGAATATTATCAAGTTACTCAAAAATTTATCACTAGTATGATAGTACATCAGATGTTGCTTTGTATGATAGAATATTTGATGGGACCTTAGATGTACAAAGTTACTCTCATAGACATTACAAAAGAAGTTTGAAAGTTGTAGAGATGATAGGTTTTACGTTGTTGTCAAACTGTTTACTCTGAAGGACAAAAGAATTTGTAAAAGAAGGTGAAAAGTGTTAAAGGAACATAATTAAAACATGTTTTTCATCGAGATTCAAAATAAACTTCAAAAGTAGATTGGCAACTAGTTTAAAAAATTAAAAAACATAGGTTACCCGATGTTATGATACTTAAACGTAATATGCGTAATATCAGTGAATATAGGTTGTTTGTTATGCAAAAGTTTCATCCACTCCATGTATTTAATGGTTTAATAACCTGGTGAGTAAAAGTAACGTTTAGCTGGCTGGCTAACTCTTTTTGGAAAGCTCTCGCATTTTATTATTAATATTACACAACTCTTTTCTAGTTAAGCTGCTGATTTTCAACACAAACGTCAGTTCTGTGAAATACATTGAATTGGTGTCAAATTAGAGTCATTTTTTGTGATTTGTTAATAATGATAACAGTGCCGGTGAAAGCTTGATAAGTTTCATTTAAAGGAATATATTTTCTCATCATAAAATGAAGACAAACAGTTCTATAATAGCTTGATCTTCTTCACTCATGTTTTATTCATTCGTGATTTCCCGAATAGATTAGATGAAGACCCAATAGAAATATAACTGTCTTGGAATTTATCATATTTCTTCATTACATAAATTGTTCGCCGTGTTTCGTAGTTTATTTCTGTTTAACTGAATACAAAAACTTGTTATATTGTACCATTGTAAGTTATTTTATAGACGAATTCTAGGAATACTGATTGTCAGAATATTCCTAAATCAGAAATGATTATTGATAAATTTTGTCACAAAATGTAAAAACAAGATGATCGTGTAAAAACTGAACTTCCATAAATGATAAATATCTGCATAAAATCAAATCCCTGAAACACTATATTTAATTATAATGAAGTAGATTTACCCTTTTTGGACAGTTGTTGTTGTGTTCTTGTAAATTATTGTTGTTTATTTAGAAGTTAAGTAAAACTGACATTATAATTCATAAATATTTCAAATGGTCATGGGTCTCATGATTTTAATTTTATCTCAGTATATAAATGTTTGTCGCATTATACATAATTCTAAAATAAATAAGACTTGTTTACCTATACTTTTAAAAGTACAAAAAGTCTCTGTTATTTAAGGTTTTTAGCATTCAACTGTATGAGTTACCGATAACGTCAGTACAGTTTATTACTTAAGTTACTATTGGGTTTTTATATATATTGTGGAAGAGAACAAACCAGATTTCAGTGGAGGAAGAAATCAGGAAGAAGCGCCGAAAGTGGATAGGATACATATTGAGGAAACCACCCAACTTCGTCACAAGGCAAGCCCCTACATGGAATCTTGAAGGTCAAAGGAGAAGAGGAAGACCAAAGAACACATTACGTCGAGAAATGGAGACAGGCATGAGAAAAATGAACAAAAACTAAATAGAACTAGAAAGGAAGACCCAGGACAGAGTGGGTTGGAGAATACTGGTCGGCGGCCTATGCTCCATTGGGAGTAACAGGCTTAAGTGTATATATATATATATATATATATATATATATATATATTTATAAGATTAAAAATCGCCAGTATTTCATTACATGTATAATATTTTCATTATATCCTTGTTATGTGAATACTTTTACTAATATACTGAACAGACTACTTAAAATGCTAGAAATTCAATGAATGTCTTCAAAGAAGTATCTTATCATCACAACCAACTACTTGTGATCAACTTAACTTATGTATTCAGTATAAAATTCAATGTTATATTGATGATAATACTTTATATCTTTCTTTTTCTATGAATGATAGTAAATTCAAAGACAAATTGTTAAATAAACATTGAACATGTTCAATGTGTATATCATATTATTCAAATGGAAGTATATACTTTCTTTTAATGTTATACACAATTCGTTTCAATTGAATACTGATTTTAATCATTCGATTGTAATGGAATACAATCCATTATGTAAAAGATTATTATTAGCACAAGTAAATAAATACCTTCAGTTTGATAGATTTAAACACATTCAAGAATAAATGAATATGATCAGTTGAATTGAATGAACTATTTAAATTGAAAGAATAAGCAGAAGGCATTTCATTCAAATAACTAATCAGTTAACTCAATAATAATAATTGAGAAATCATTTTAATATTCCATATTAATATCAATATTTTGATTCATGAACACTATATGATAGTTAAACTAAATGTTTTTTTAAAAATTAAATATGATCATAAGATACTACTGAAATTCAGGTGATAGAAAAAAACAAAAACAAAGATTGAACATAAGAGAAAGGTTAACATAAATATAAATACATAATGATGATAATGTTAATTTCTTTGTGTTGAATGGTATAATTGATAGATTATTATCTTCTATGTTTGTTTCTTTTTTTTTGTTTAAATGCACATTATATCAAAGTTGGACTGTTTGTAATTGATGTCATGTGTAGTAAATAAACATTTTGTAAATAGAATTAATTTAGTTCCAATGTTATTCAAATGAGTTTATGTATTGAAGCTTCTTGGCAGAATTAAGCTTAATCATTTTGATGACCACCACCATTTACCAAAGGCTAAAAAAGTTAAAATATGAATATAAACAATGAAAACATCAAATGTTAAAGTGAATTGGATTTCTTATTAATTTACACTTCATATATAAATAATATATTAGGCATTACTTAATGTGGTCTACTTATAAAATGAGGGCTTTTAAGACATTAAATTCATCGGTAGGAATGTAGTCGTTTGATAATGTTTTCATATCTATTTGATTGATTCAAAAAACAGCTACGAATTATATTTCCCTCTGACTAAAATCTCTTGAACCTTTAAATGAGGGTCCGACATAATAGTTTTCCAGTCTAATATGGCAATATTAGTAGTTGTTTACCCACTACATAAAATAATATTCCTCATCCAACGTGGAATATGTTCAACCATGCAATAAAAGATTCTTACTTTGTATCCATTAAAGCTGTAGTCATGCTTTCTAGAACTGTCAAACCTTTCAGAAAACATTCTCAAATGTGTTTAAGTCTTTCATTTTCGTTAGTAAGCTCCTGGAACTAATCTAGATCAGTCGGTGTTATTTCTTACCAAACCTAATCTTAAAATTAGGATTATTACAATATTATAATAACGTTGCATCTAACCCATACAAAATAAGTAGAATAATTAATGCAAACATGGAAAATGTTATCTCTGAATATATCTGAATTGTACTGAGCGGTCATTGACTTTTAACCACATTTATCTAGTGAAATAAATGTAATCCTAAAGTTTTATATATGTTATAAGTTGGAAGTTTTCAGGTGATGAGATGGATAGTACAATACGTTTCGATCATTGAACAACAATAGTTTAGCATATAAAAACTTTCGTCTAAATTAGAGCGAATAGTTTCACAGTATTTGGGCGCTGAGTTGATGTAAGACATTAACTAGGAATAATATATTTGTAAAACCTCAGCGAATGAATTTGAAGTAAATCTAACGTTTCGCCTGGCAATCTGATCCAAGCTTTTTTTCAAGAAAATAACCTCGGATTCATTCGCTGAGATTTTACAAATATATTATTCCTAGTTAATGTCTTACATCAACTCAGCGCCCAAATACTGTGAAACTATTCGCTCTAATTTACACGAAAGTTCTTATATCTAATGTTTTTAATGTTGATTATTTTTAAATTTAAGCGAAGAACTATATTCAACCTAGTAACTTCATTCCTATTTGTAGAGTTGTTTGTCTATGATTGTTATCTGAACTGAAAAATTAATTATTATGATAAGAAACGATTGAAATTGTTTAAATAAATAATCGTTACAATAGATAACCTTCATCTTTCCTTAAAATAGTTCATTACATTATGGTAACATTTGATTGGTTTATGCTGGCACTATAACGAGTTTGCACTGAATGGACCAATATCGAGCTGTTCACTTTCTTCACCAGACCTTTGTTTAGCCACTATGGGAGGTGTTCGTGAACACGAAAATGTAATTTCCTAGAATTCCGACCGATATAACTTGCTCCACAAGAGCAATCGAACTGATAAATACAAAATGAGGTTGTCATTCTAGGTAATTCATCTTTTAGCCTCAATGTCACCATTGGGCGCGTAATAACACTAACCGTAGTTCTCCGGTGTTGAAAGATTTTCGGATTGTTCTGTGTAATCTCTGGGTCAATATTTCGCTAGCCGCATTCTCTCTAAATTGTTAGCACATGAACAGGTATTTCTCATTCACCGTTTCTATTTCGCGTATTCTCAACTTCGTGATTATATATTTAATTAGAATAACACATGTAAGCGAACAATTGTTTTCAATTACATCGTCATCAGGCTTTACTCTAATATACATGAATATTTATACGAAAATGTTAAACCAATTATGGCAATTTGAGTCAATAATCACAATGAAATAGAATACGTCACCGCGCATAATAGTTAAAAGTACAAGTTGATAGTGGGAAGACAGGTGTACTGATAGTAGGAAGAATATTTAATTATGATAACAAAAGTCTTATCAGTAGTTAAAAATTGGAAATAGGAGGTCAAACATAGATCAGAACACCAGTAAGGATAAACTCCTAGAACAGTTCAACAGTGTACATCCAGCGGTTAGTTTCACTCGTGAAGGCGAGTGTGAAAAAAGCTGAATTCCCTTGACATCACACTAAACAAGCGAAGTGATGGCTCGTTAAGTAGAAGTGTGTGTAGAAAAAGTCCCTCTGTTTGCCAATTTACTCTTTTTTATAGCTTTACACCTATCCGATATAAGCGAAATTTGGTTAGATGCCTCACTAGTAGACCCATAACGATTTGTTCAGTAGATACTTGAGTCAGGAGCTGGAATTTATCAATAACTCACTGATAGAGATCGGCTACCCTAGTGAGTTTATTAAGAAGTACATGTATGATACAAGGAAGAAGTCTGAGATTTCAACTGTTCGAAAGAAACCTTTATACATAAAACTACAATTCAACAGGGATGTGGCTAGCGATACTCTGAAATATAGGTTAACGAAAGTAATTAGCAGGACATTCTACGCAGCTAATCTTGTGTTGACTTTCTCGAGTCGATCAGCGATGTCTACTCAAACGAAGGAAAAGTTACCTGAGTTGGCTACCTCTATGTGCACTTACAAGTTCAGATGCTCCTGTGGAGATAGTTATATCGGGCATACTACTAGGCAACTTAACCAACAAATGAGTGAATATCTACCAGCATGGTTTGGGAACAACCATATAAAAACAATACGCAGTTCTATCTTGACACATCTAATTGATAGTAGTCGTAATGTAGATAAATCGAAATCATTTCGAGTGATCTATCGTATACCTCCGTCATTTCCCAACGGAGTTCGTTCCTGTCTCCTTCACATAGCAGAAGCCATAGGAATTCGTACATTTAACCCCAATTTATGTGTACAGAAGAAATGTATAACCCCCCTATCCCTTCCATGACCGGACATAACTTAACAAATGACATTAATATTATTTTAAGTTTTATTTTTAATTTTGTTATCATTAGCATTATTTTCACATCTGGTATTTGTTTGTAATTTTCCGCCTCTTTCCGTTTGTATCCTTCACTATCTAATTATTTATATACTTCTTATTACGTAAAGGTTTTAATGTTTTGTTTCTAAGTCTATTTACCCACGTTTGTTACCGTATTTTATTATTCTTCCTACTATCAGTACACCTGTCTTCCCACTATCAACTTGTACTTTTAACTATTATGCGCGGTGACTTATTCTATTTCATTGTGATTATTGACTCAAATTGCCATAATTGGTTTAACATTTTCGTATAAATATTCATGTATATTAGAGTAAAGCCTGATGACGATGTAATTGAAAACAATTGTTCGCTTACATGTGTTTTTCCAATTTTCACAATGAGAATCTTTAATACATTTAATTATAAACTTTCTAAGTTATCCGTACTGCCCAAGAGTACTACTCAAAGTGTTTAGATCTTCTTCAATTGTATCTGTCGAACACATTATGAGCATTATGTAACTAGGAGTTTTGATCAAGTTACTTTTGCACTGTATAGGTTCAAGGCTAAGGAAATGTACACACTGTCCTATCCATGTCTTTCTTTGTTTAAATTCCGTTTTAATGATCCATCCGCTCTCTTAGTTAAGAGAACGTCCAGAAAGGCTATTCAACCGTTGCTCTTTTCTTTAGATGTAAACTTAATGGCTGGATGCACTTCATTAAACTGCCTAAGAACTTCTTGCTGTGATGTATTGCCTTCACAGAGGATGAACGTATCATCCATATATCTACGGTAAAATGCGAATTTCGGAATAATCTTTTTGAGTAAACCGTTTTCTAGTTTTGTTAGAGAAATGTCAGCTAGTATAGGGCCCAATGGTGAACCCATTGCAACACCATCCATTTGTCTATAGATTTCTCCGTTGAAATTGAAATTCACATTCATGGTACATTTCAGTAATAACTCTTTTAAGACATTGATAAGAAGTGTAGTATTAATTTCATTTTCACTCAGTTGTTCACACATATATTTTACAGTTTCTATGAGTGAAACGATGCATTTCGCCCTTAACATGGCCATTTTCCGGGTTATTATATTCGATATATAATTGTAGAACCTGAAGAGAATTTATCTAAAGGAATATTCTAGGTTCAAATATTAGTCTTCTAATTAGATTTTAATTGTTAAAAAAGTCTGTGAAGTAGTATTTGATGTGTCTTTTTAAAGAATTCTAAATTATCTTATTAGAAGTTTAGTTTCTCATAGTCCTCGTTTTAGATATCCATTTGACTTTCTAGTTAGTATTCACAAATGTTCATTCGAACATTGTGCATACATAAAAAAGGTATTTATTTAGTTAATCTATTAGTGAACAGAAAATAAAAACTAGTTTAACATTTTAAATATTCCAAATTTTTCACAAAATAATATTGCCCTAGGATACTTTTATACCTTTCCAATTCAATTAATCTCTATACTCGTTCATTTGATTGAATATTATTTCACTGACCACTCACAACAAACTACGTCTACAAATGGGTTAAAGACATCACTGTGTGAGTGTACCGGATACTATCAGCAACAGCGTTCTACGGGAGAGGACAAACCAACTTCCAGCTGAAGAGGAGATTAGGAAAAGACGTTGGGAGTGGATAGGACATACATTAAGGAAATCACCAAACTGCATCACGAGGCAATCCCTAACTTGGAATCAGGAAGGGAAGCGGAAAAGAGGAATGCCAAAGCACACATTACGCCGGTAAGTAGAAGCAGATATGAAAGGGATTAATGTTAACTGGAAAGAACTGGAAAGGACTTCTCAGGACAGGGTTGGATGGAGAATACTGGTGTGCGGCCTATGATTCTTCACGAGGAGTAACAGGGGTAAGTAAGCAAGTAAGTAAGTAAGTAAGTGTGAGTCCAAACTTTAATTATATTTTTTACAAGTATTTGAAAGTTTTCTTTTTATATACATTCACAAATCTACATATTTCTAAGCTTTTAGTGAAAATTAAGTAGTAAAATATCTTAAACACCTGGTTACTGCTGTCGATCAAATGTAATTAAAGATAAAGTACCTGTGTATCATTTGTTTATTTACATGTTACGTTTAAGGGGATGGGATTTCAAACAAAAGTTATCATCATGCCAAAACTTACCATGTCATTCAAAATATGATCAAACATTTACTGATTATAAATAATTATTCGATGAAAAAAATTGGGTTATCAAGATCTTGTTCCGTGTATTAAAGTGACATACTATGAGTACATCACTGGTTTGGTCAAGTGTATAGATACAGGAATTTCCGGTTTTAAAGCTGAACATTTTTATTATTTTTTCCTACTATTTTGAATTAAATTGATAAATTTATTAACCATGTTAAACTAGTGTAGTTCATATACTTATTTTATAGATTTCATTATAAAAAAGCATTTTCTGATCATACGTCAGTCGTTTGCGTCTGGCTAACTGTTTCTCCACTAAATCATTGAGTGAATTCTCGTAAATCAACTACTAGACAAAATTCCTCTAAAATATTTTCAGTTCATCTGCCTTGAAACTCTGTAGAGATTGTTTAATTCCTGGGTGTGAGATTATTGTGCTTTTGTCCTCGTTTTAATTCTTGGTTAGCTAAAGTACTTTGGGTTATAAAGTACACTTTACGTACTCAGGAATAACAGCTGCGTTTTATAAATTACAAGTATTTATTTGAGGCAGCTAGGATGCAGCTGGACGACTTAGACTTCGCAGATGATCTGGCTCTTCTGTCACACACGCAACAACAATGCTCCATTGGGAGTAACAGGCGTAATTAAGTAAGTATTTATTTGGGAAACTTTCAATTAACTAAAAAATGATAATACTCAAAACTTAACGACAAGTATTTCTTGAGTAAACCGTACACCTATCATTATGACCGAAAGTTATACGAAAAAAATAATTAACTGTCACAACATTAAACTAACTCGTTTGACTTCAGATTTTTTCAAATTTAAAGCAAGTTGATCCAACATCTTTTCTGCTTCAATTACTTCTGGTGAACGATACATACGTGCTTTCATTTCAGAACCTAAAATCAAAATGAAATAATAAATATTTTCATGTATATATCTGATAGTCATTCCTTTCAAGAGCATAAATGATTTTCGATGACGGATGTGTGTTCTTGCAGTTAATATTTGGATATATCCTTTCACACACAAGGTTTGCAACTCTTGATCAAGTTCAGATTTGAATCGTACTCCTGACGTGCAAGTATGTGAGCTCAGATTTCGAAAATTCTTGATGTTTACACTGTTTGTAAGTCCAAGAGAGGTATCAAGTTAAGAGAAATTACATAGAATTTTTAAAAAATTCATCAATTAAGATACTATAAAGCGAATGTCCGGCCCTTTAACCGGGTTGGTGGACACAGAAAGTCCACCTAAGGGAGTTGGAAAACCCTCATTCCAAACCAATGGTGCACATGGGCCCCAGTATCCTGATGGAACAAACGGCGTATGAATCAATCGTTGGTCACCGGTTACCATGAGACTGCATCTCCTTACGATGCTCCACTGCCTTGTGGATTAGACCTTTAGGTCAAAGACTCCGGGTGTGGCCACCTAAGAAAACCATCTGCTTCAGTTTGGACACCCGGGCAGTATCACAGCCCTCACACAAATCAAATATATATATAATATCTGGTGCCCCCTATCAAGCAGTATATCTAGTACTTGACTCAAGGATTCTATTAATGTTGTTAAACGGACAAACGGATTCCAAAAACTGTAGTATTTTCCAATTGAACATTTTCAAAAGTTATAACATGATAAATAATTAGATTTAGAATACACTGAAATAAAGTATAATTCAAAGTTTATTAACATTCACCTCTTTCCATTTCCATAATTGTTTGTGCAGATGGTTTAGTTCTTGTTAAAGCTTTGTTCAATTCTGGAGAACAGTCTACTTTACGTAATCCAACCATCTTTTTGTATGGATTTTCTGAAAGTTTCATTTAAAATGAAATAAGAAGATTAAAAATTTGTTTATGGCTTATGAATTTCTGGAAATGTTCTGTCTTATCAAGAACAAGTAATAATCAAACAGATGACTATATAAGTATTCATATCAAATTTCGTGTATAAGATTGTTAAGGATACATTTTAAGCAACGTTTGGTTCGATTGATTAAACAGTGTGATTGTGGTGAGGTGAGTAGTTACTGATTCGGTGAGTACCGATAGTCTTTAGACCAATACAGAAACAATCGCAGTTAAAAACCTCCTTACCGAGTAAAAAATTTCGTAAGCAAGAATATTCTTTTATATTGCAACTAAATAATATCATATAGCTTCTAGAACTATTGAGAAGTAATCAAGAGATGAAAGATGTTAGACTTGAACTATTTTAATTTTCCAAATTACATACATGATATCAATTGAACTAAAAATCCTCACCTACTTCCAGATCAACTCAGTGATGTTAGTAAGCATATAAAAGTCTGTAAAATTATACACTGATATGATAAAAGTCTCATCAATTTAAAAGTTAGGGTCATTGTATTCAAAATCGTAATCATTCGAAAAATCTTTGTATGTTTCATCTGAAACATTCAATTTTTGAGGATCTTTGCAAATATAGATGAAATTTTAACGATAATATGTTGTGGTTATTATTCCATTTTTTGATTTCTTCAACATTTAAAGTGTTTTAAACTAAAACAATTAATTTATAGCAGCTCACATACAATTGAGTTTGTTCATATCTAATCTGGTTAAGCCTTTTGTTAAGTTGTTCAACGGACAGTGATAAGAACCTATCTATACTATTGTACCTTCATTATGTACGCTTGAGCATTGCTTACTGCCTATGCATGTATTCATTTTGCTAACCTTGCTATTAATCGCTTACTGATTCGATAATTCATTTATTTCACTATGTATATATATGTACATCTTAAACCTGCTCATTGACTCGTTGGACTCGCTTACTCGCTCACTCATTCGACTGGCACGCTTACTCGCCTGCTTCATGGCACTACTCTTTCATGCTTGCCTAATGTGCCTGTAATTTTGGATAGCTGTGTGTGGTTCAATAATAGACGTAATCAATACTTCATATTCGCCTTCTGATTTATACACCGTTGGGGCGTTATCGAATAACGGTTATCAGGACGAACAATATACGAAGTTTAAGGATAATATCGAGTATCGGCCACCATAAATTGTTACATTCATTATGTTTATGAGAAGATATAATTCTACTTGAAACAATTTAATCATATGATAAATTATTTTATATTAATCACATGTCTAATTTGTTTTAATCCTTTAAATGTTTGTTTAATGTTTACAAATGTACTTCATAACTATAATATATTTAAAAACGGAATTCATTTTATCATTAAAATACATTTTCTTATGGTAACAACGATTAGTAATTACCACTGTATAAACTAAAATGTTAATAATTTAGTTACCCAAGTATAAATTAGATGCACTTGATATCATGTGTCAATAAATGTATTTTCATTTAAAATATAAAAGAAAAAAACCGCAGATACAAAACAAACCACCGATGTTATGTACATCCTATCGGTTGTTGATATAATTAAAATTATTTGCCTCATTTTTATGTTTCTATGGCTCTTTTAATTTATACAAACAACTACTGTGGTATGGGTTACTGATATTCACATAAGTAGTATATGTTGATGGTCGGGCATTGAATGTATTTCAGTAGAAGATCGATAAGGAGAGAACGGGAACGACAGGCAATCGGTACGAAAATGCATGAACAATTATAATCGGAGACTATGAACGGATATTTGCAGAAAAAAACAGTCACATTGAGACAATTGATTGTTATTTTACAAATTAACTGTTCACTATATGCTTCTCATATTTTAATGAGATATTCTATAATGTTGTGCTAAAATACATTTGATTGTCTCCACCCGTATTCTGTTCACTACACTACTACTTAGAAAGTGTACAATTAATAAACAAATCACTTGTTTTTTTATCTATGATTTGATAAATATCTCATTAATGTTTAATCTTATTTATCAAATGGACCTATATTGCTGATATAGTACTGAATCGTTAGTCTTTCAAGCTAGTTATGAATAATATTTATCTTATTCACTAAGACGGATCACGAGAAGCACTTGATGAGGCCGACTCAATAACTGTTTGCTTTTCATCTACAGATAGACATTACATGTTGATCATCATTAAGTGTGAATACGATTACTAAAATAAATTTCAGTATTATCATTGAGTAACGATGGACAGTGGTGTAAACCACTTTCCTTTAATTCATAATTTGACTAAACGTCTTTATTACTGATAATAAAATTGAGCATCCAGGTTACCATTTAATTAGTCAGTGATTTTGGAACTATTATGTTAGTGAGCTATATTTAATGTAGGTTCTAGTTTTATAGCTAAAAAAATCGCAAATCAAGGATTTTCGTCCCTAGTAACAGTTCTGCGGATAGAAATCGCGTAATATTTTGCTTATATATCTGTGCTCGCCAAGTAAAAATCACGAAAATGCATTACAAAAATATGCATGAAAAATTACTAGTTCACTAAACATAATTATTTGATTACCTGGTTTAACATGTTTTAAATCCGGTCTGAAATCTTCTGCCAATAAAACGGTGAGAATAGTTTCAGCTTCAGCTTTACCTAATTGATTTTCTGCAATAACATGTAATTTATTAGTTCCTTGCAAAGCCGGACAACGATTCATTTCTAGATAGTTTATGGCACCATCACTATAAATTTTTGTAATTGAATCCTGAAAGAAACCATGATAAATTTTGATCAGAGATATACTTAATATTAGGTAGTTTTCATACTTTTCATGTTATAAGGAAGTTACTTTTATAGATTTTAGATAACCTAGTTGAGTTACTTTCGGAGTCAAAACTGTCTTGAAGATAAATTTCCTATAGATATGTAATATCCTGGTGTAAAGCTTTAAGGTTAATAGTTTCTAATTGCGTTGTCATATTCTACAAAATCTTGATTTCTTTGTCTGATAAAACGTGTTATTCTGATGCTCTTTAGTTAAGTTAGAGAGTTTGATCAATATGTTAAGATACCTGTATGCGTATCAAGTTACCAAGGGTTCATTAAAAATGTTAGAAGATATCAGTAACACAACAGTTGTTGCTCATTAATCATTTTAACTGTTATAGTTGTTATGTAAAAGTAGGAATGTTTAGTAACTTAGGAATCTACTCTCTCTTCTAAATGAAATTAGCAAAAATATTATTAAACCTACCAGATATTTGGTGAATAAGTTATATGTGGTGTTTGCAATTACTTTAGAACGTACTCATTTTCAGTACAAATAGACGTAATTACCAGCATGAAAACACTATTTTTTTCAAGCAACTGCTAGTTAGTAGCTCAAAACCAACTAAGCCACAGTAACCAATTTCGTATCCACACGCGTCATTATCAGCTACATTAAAACACCATAACCCATAACATTTTATATAACATTGGAACTGATTTATTTACATCAAATTTAGTACTGGAATGTAATGAAATTGCTAATTAATAGAACGTACTTGTTCAATTGGTTCATCATTCAGGTACCAAGTCAATTGTGGTGTTGGCTTGCCACTAACACGTACTAAAAATTTAACTGGAGAGCCTTCAGCTATTGTAGCAGGTTGAGGCTTTACGTCAAAGTTGGGAGCTGAATCAACTTCTTCATCTTCTATGTACCTGTATTCATCGCCGTCGCTGAAAAAGTCATTGAAAACTGTTAAATATTCCACCTTATTTAGTAATGCATGAAGTATATAGTTACATTTCATGAAATAAAGGAAATTTATATAGAAAATTTAAATTATTTTATGCTCTTACAGCTGGTCGACTTCTTCAATAGCCTTTATTAGATTGTAACCTTCTGAACCTTGTAGAAGATTGCTGTGTGTGATTACAGATGCACTAGGATTACATCTAATAAATGAAAACAAACGAAGACTATAGTTATGTAAATCACATAAAACATTCGTAATTTTCTATACTTACAATATATGATTTATAAAACTGGATCATTTACAAGTGTGCAATAACAGAAATACATTAAATCAATATGGCCTATTAACACTATATAAGTAATCTTAAGTAGTTCAAATACGTGTGAAAATCGAAAGTGCAGTCTTGACCACTATAAAATCATTTATTGTCTTGCTTAAGTAACACAAAGCTCTTTTGCGGTTGTTATATACATTTTACAAATCTCTTTGTAAACTCAGCATCGTACAAAAAATTAGTCAGTCTTATTTGTTTTTTGAGTTTACAGTTTGTTCATATCCAGCCATACATAAATCAGAATAAAATATTCTTATTTTGATAATTGAGATCATGAGTGAATTGAAGCTAGACCATCATGGAAAACCTGGAAGCACTGGAGGACCGTTTCGTCTTATTATGGGACTCCTCAGCAGCGCGCGCCCACGATCCCGCCTCGCAAGATTCGAACCCAGGACATATCAGTTTCGCGCGCGAGTGCTTAACCACTAGATTAATTCATGATCTCAATTGTCAAAATTACTATAATATCCGCAAAACCCCTTCGGAAAATATTTATATGTTCTAAAATTTCACTTATCACCAAATTTATATTTATCAAATACCTTACTTATTTTGAGTCACAAATAACTGTGTAGTTTTTATGCAAAAGACCACAGATAATGAAAATGTATTCAACAATATAAATTCCATATGGATTAGGTTCATTGACTCATTATTTAACGATGAATTATAATTTTTCTATTTTTTTATATGCAAAGCAATTAATCTAAAATCGTCAGGAAAATATTTACGGTCGACAATATAATTACTGTTCGCATCATGCACCTGTCTACCATGCGATTAACCTTAAATATACATTAACAAATTTTGGTAAACTTTACGGTAGTGAGATAATTTACAGCTATATATTATTTCAAACAAATCATGATAGTGCTATTTTTGTTAATGGTTATGATTTATTATCCATATGTAGTGATACAAAATTAACAGTAAGATCTATTGATATATTGATTTTATATGCCCTTATTTATTCTCGTCTTGTAGAGGTTAGATAACCTTGTATGGCTATCATTCACAGCATACAATTCAGTGTTGTAATTTTTCCATCAAGTCAACATGCCTTTTTACATTTCGTCATTGGAATATATATATAAGTAGTATGGAGCACCTTGGTGATACATTCGTAAAAAACATTCTTATATATAAATTCGATGTTTTTAATTAAATATTATGTAAGTTCTAGATAACTTTGTGCCTGAGCCATGAAATATGACGTATCTACACCAGATTTTTCATTTTAACCAAAAATACCGTACATATTACGTCAACTAGTCTTAAAATAATAGCTTTCTTTAGAATTTCCAATTTTAATTATTTTCATATATTTTTCTAACCGAAAGTTACAGCTGATACTTTTTGGAAGGTAAGCTGACTTCTTTTGAAAAACGAAAGACTATATGATCACATTTTAAATAATACCGTGAGAATAACGTAGAATTCAGTTTTTTTTTAAAAAAAAATCGTTTTTAGTTAATATTTGAAAATGAAACAAACTACTTTCAATGTTATGCGGTACATGACGTATGTTTCAATTGTCCTAATTACAGAAATTTAGGTTCACTAAATGGTCATCCTTTTGATACAAAGACCCATACAATGAATCCACTTTTTAATCGTTTCTAATTAGGATGATTCTATAACTAATTACTGGTATTTTTATTTTTAAACAAATATAGATTTAGATACTTTTAACATTAAATGCATGAATGCTTATTGATTCGGTACAAGATATCCATTCTTTCACTGTCCGAATTTCATCAATTATCTAATGTGTAGTTGTATAGTATGAAAGTTTAGGTATGTATTCTTTAAAATGTATGTGCGTGTAACCATGTAACTGTTTCAAATCCAGTTAGGTATTTAGATGGTTATTAAAAGAAAGAGAGAGGAAATTTTTTATGGCAATTTGTCTCTAATGTAGAATATCATATATTGGCATTATAACTATGATGATGATGATGAAAATAAAATAGGAAACTTTGAACAATGAAAAAAAGGTAATCATCATACAAAATATAATCAATGTTATGAATAATTTTGAAGAATTTCCCTGTCATACGAATAGTGCTAATACAAACAATTTTTTCTATGTAAAATGGATGGAAACTAGGGAAATAGTACATAAATGGTGTTGTAAACAGAAATATATATAGTTTACAATAATCTAGATAATTATGTATACATATTTTTCAAAGGTAAGAAGTTTTATTTCAACGTATACTAATGGTCTTATTAATAGCTCATTGATAAACAAAATAAGAACTGACAGGACTATACATCTGTTAAATGAACGAGAAATACAAGCGATGTTGGAATTTATGTATAAGAACTAGTGACACGAATTCAGAGGAATTAACAACTTCCGGATATATCTAAATCTAGCATCAATGACTTCATGCACAGTTTCTCTGTTTTGATCTAGTGTTCATGTAGTCTTATCATTTCACTATAAATTCATAAATATATCATCAGTATTTGAATATTGTTTTGATGCTTATGGATGATACTGGATAAATTAGTTTCGTTAGACAATCCCATTTATTTATGGTAATGATTGTATAAGCTTGAACAATCAAAATCTTTAAGTCAGCCAATGATATTTATGATTATAGCTAGAATAGTCATAAAATTTAGAACACGCAAATCAACTACTGATACGTATGTCAGTATGTCAAAAATATTATTACTTTTCTCAAGCGAAAGACAGTTTTTAAACAAACAGTAGATAAATTCTCCTATAGTGTTCATTTCGATATTACCTAGAGAATAATGACATGTTAAGTATATATTTACGCAAGGTTGACGAAAATATAAGAAACAGATTTCACTTAAGGTACTCTAAACATAATTTATGTAAATGAATGTCTAAAAGGTGATATCTATTAGATTTTGAATTGTGATTGAGAATTTTAACCAGTGTTCATAAAGGAAGATATATAATAGTGTTTGCCACACTGACAAATGTTTTATGCACATTTCAGTGTGAGTCTTTACCTCCACACTTACATTCATTTTCATTTACCATTGTATACATTTCAAATAATGAACTCTTAAGTATGTTTTTCATCCAATGAATGTTTTAACATAAATCACAAATGTGATACTTTTAGAGTAATCATGTAGTCTGCATTTTTAGTTCCATAACAGTCTTAGTTACAAAAAATAAGATGCTTATGTTATAAAGTCCGGAATAGATTTCATGATTCATCTTGGTATCAATATTTATTAATATTAATCTTCAGACACTATCAACAACAAGCTACTGTGGGAAACAACAAACCAGATTCCAGTGGAGGAAGAAATCAGGAAGAAGGGCTGGAAGTGGATAGGACACACTTTGAGGAAATCACCCAACTGCGTCGCAAGACAATCTGTCACACAGAATCCTGAAGGCCAAAGGAAAAGAGGAAGACCAAAGAACAGAATTTAGGAGAATGAACAAAATTTGGATAGAACTAGAAAGGAAGGCCCAGGACAGAATGGGTTGGAGAATGCTGGTAGGCGGCCTCTGTTCCATTTGGAGTAACAGGCGTAAGTAAGTAAGTCAAAATCAATTTTATTCAACTCACCATGTTTCGAAATCATCAAAACCAAACTTTATCATCACAATACTTTATGAAGGTACCTAACTACATTTATATACATATTTAAACATGTAAAAAGATGGTTAAATGTTTATTCAACTAAAAAAATACCTTCTAAGAATGTAATCTCATTTTAATAAAAAGGTTAAAAGAAACTTACAAAACTTGTACATGATTACTTTCCACTTGACCAGCTTTATTCTCTACTCGACACCAATATTCACCGCTATCTTCAGGAATAGTATACAATAAATCTAATATGGCTAATCCTCTTTCATAAGCAACTTTGAATCTTGTTCCACTTGTTAATAAATTGCCACTTTTAAACCTTAAATGATTTATAGATAATTGATTCTTAGTATATATATATATATATATATATATATATATATATATATATATATATATATATATATAGTTAAATATACAAAATATGTCATAGTCTGTAGACTAAATAAAATTTAAGTGGTAGTTTATATTTTTTTGTTTGCCAGAAATGTAGTTCATGTATAAATGTCACATATTTTGAAGAGAATTATTCCTTGTAATTATTCGAAATCTTTTCTATTCATATGACACTCATTTATTGTATCATCCTACTTCAGTGTTTTGTCGTATAGATTTAATCTAATAAAGTTGATACACATTTAAAATCATACATGTGAACTGACTAAGAATAACCGAAATATGGCGAACTGTGTTCAATAATTGTTAAATAGAAATAGGAAATAAACTATTACTCTGAAGGTCTGTAATATATTCAGTTTACCTAGGAATTATTAGGTTAATGTCTTGAGAAATAATATGAAATATAGTTTGACAGTGTAATATTTCTTTTTTTTTCAATATGAATTATACCATGAGAGTTTCTCAACCATGAATGATAAATTTCAATTAGTATTGTTTGTTTGAATCTTCCCATCTATGTGTTAAGACTGCAACTGGTCAGTCTCTAATTGGCATATGTGCATACTGCGCGTATTGACTCGATATAACCTTAATTCACAAGCATGGTAAGCAAAGATGGATAGTGGCTAGCAGTGGAATCCAGGAAGCGCGTTTCGTCTTATTTGGGACTCGCCAATAGGATGTACTTGCATCTCAGAGTTGATGTTCACTCTTGAACTCGAACCCAGTAACTTTCGCTTTAAACGCCATCGCGTTATCCACTCGGCCACTGAGTCCTGATAGCCACTTGCTTGTGCGATAGGGTGAAATTTAATTTCATTTAGTACTGTTTGTGTGAATCTTCCCATCTACGTGTTAGAACTGCAAGTGGATAACGCCCAGTGGATAGCGCGATGGCGTTCGAAGCGAAGGGTACTGGTTCGGAGTCCCAGAGTGAACATTAACTGAGATGCAGGTACATCCAGCTGACGAGTCCCAAATAGGACGAAACGCGCTTCCTGGATTCCACTGCTAGCCACTATCCATCTTTGCTTACCATGCTTGTGAATTAAGGTTATATCGAGTCAATACGCGCAGTATGCACATATGCCAATTAGAATTCCACCACATTGGTCTCGACGATATCGATTCGCGGCCGCTCCTGTGTGAAAAGTATTATAAGCGAAGATGGATAGTGGCTAGCAGTGGAATCCAGGACGCGCGTTTCGTCCTATTTGGGTTTCGTCAGAGACTGACCAGTTGCAGTCCTAAGCATTAATGGGAAGATTCAAACAAACAATACTAAGTGAATTGAAGCTAAGTATGTTACATATATTTGATTTCAGTACAATAAACCACCACAGACAAAACAATTAAAGCAAAGTAATAATAAAACAGACTAACCATTCAACAATAAGTGAAGGATCAGCAGCTGGTTCTACCTGAACATCAAAGTGAATAGCAGTCCCTTCCTCAATTTCACCAACGAATTGTGGTTGCTGAAGAATAACAGGTGCTTCGTGTGGACTTTCGTCTTCCCACACGGTACCACGTGGTGCATGTAGGTTTGCTTCTATGGCTTCGATTGCTAGTAGACCTTTAAAAAGAATAACACTTGAAATTACCGCAATTCCTCAGCATCTTATTTATATGATTGTTACACCAGATAGATAAATTACCTTTTTCTTTGTCACCTGGAAGTTGACTTGCAGCGATTATACTTCCAGTAGCTTCACATAATAGATTTGAAGGACCACAATCAGCTGATCCATATTCTGTCGAAATATGACAAGTGTATGCACCTGTGTCATTTGGCTGAGCATAATGAATTTTCAGACTGGCAATTCCAAGTTCTAAACTTCCTGTGATTCGAGAACCTTATTTTTGAAAAAAAGATTTGAAAATTAGATTAATTTATTTAATATTATGAACAACCGTTTATTTGGTTTTAAGACTAAGTAAGAATACGCTCAAGATTTTGTACAATTTCTCAATGCAATCAACTAAATAAGCAAATAGAGATGTCAGATGAATAATGCTTCCATACCGTCAATTGTTCATATTATATAGATGATACTAGCCAATAGTTGATTGTATTGTATTATTTTATTATCCATTCCTTTGAAACGAGACATAATGAGCTTGCATGATATCATTATTCTAGGCAGGAATGAAGTTTAGAATAAGTTCCTGCAAGAAACTGACAGCTATTTATACTTTCACTACATCACCAAATAATTGACAAAGTAATAAAAGAATTATGAGCTAATTTGTTACTTTATAGTGTCGGTTACTATGTTAAGCCCACATAACTTATTCTAGCTTCTGGACAGGCCAATTTATCCAATCTTCTTGAGTCACGTTTTGACCTTGTTAATTATTCCCTTATCAATCCTGACTGTTTTTATATGAGTGTATGTGGGCGTACATTTTATCCTACTCATCACATGTCTGTAGCTTTTTTTGTGTGTATTGTATTTCTGACGTTTCGTGATTTAATATAAGCCACTTCTTCAGTGTGAATAAAATATATTTATTATTAACCTTTTTACTCAATGCTCAATTTATTTGAAACTACCAAGTCTAGCCTTGACAATTATGCTTATAAACTTATTAGTATAAAAGATCTATTACACATAATGATGACAGATCTGTCGTGTTCTTTAAACCCTGGAAAACATAATTCTATGCTTCATAGAGGCGTAATGCGTTGAATAAGCCTTATGAAATATGTGTGTCCAATTCTTGTTGACATTAAAAGTTATTAGTTTGTAAATGAAGAATTATCCGTTTATCATCGATTGATTTCTATTGTTTCAATTTAAAGTAAAGGTATTTGTTTGGCTTGTTGGGTGATTAAACTATTTCTATGTCAGAAATCTGAATACTAAGTCTGCTTTAACGATTCGTTGAAATCTCAAAATTTTGTTTTAATTTTTATTGAGTACATGTTGGGTTGGTGACTGAATTTCTGGCAGGTTTGTTGAATACGTTGAATTCGATTATTGTTGATACTGAGAAGCTACTCTGTGAATACAAAATATAGTTTACAACCAATAATTACTTTCTAAATGTTATCTTAGACTATTTGTTATGTCCTAGTGAAGAATAAATTACGGGTAATTTCTGAGATCTATTAATGAACTAATATTACATACATATTCCTATTGTATGTCCGTTTAGTAACTAGATTATGTATATCTATATTCCTCTTATCATAGGCTTCATTTTGACCTATAGATTATTATTATACGATTTACTGTTCCTAAATTATACTCAGTTTATTGATTACTGTCTCCCACGTTCACAGCCACATCTGGCTTGATCTTGTACAAATGTTATTTTCTACTTTATGGTGTGATGCAGTCCGTTTGGCTGGTATATAAGCCAAGTATGTTTGAAATAAATGATTCACATAGAAGTTGTTATTGGTGTTCTGGCCCCAACTGGAAGGGCTAGACGGACAAAGGATAAATAAGGACGCTAGGCTGCTCATACAGGTTGAACGTCATTGATTTGGCACGGTGCTAAGATTAGATAAGTCGTATTTCGATTGGTGGGTATATCACGTGATAAAAGCCGGGCATAAATTCACAACACTACTAATTTTTAAAATTATATCAACGTAAAATAAGAACGGCTTTAAGTGCTTATTTATACCCATTTATTAACCGTTTGTTCTAGTAAAGCATCGTGTGACTAAAACATTAACAACAACCATGATAATATCTGTTCTCATTGCGTACGTAAATGTACACGTTATTTTTCATAAATCTTGTCTTCACAATCAGTTTATGGGTAAAGAAGTGGTACTATGTCCAATCTAGGCTAAGTATAATGTAGTAAATCAGTTTAATAATACTAACTGAGGTTACATGAAAATTTCTGCTTAAATTATTTACCTGTTTTAACAACTTGACCATCACGTTTCCACTCGATAACCACACGATCTCCATTTCCACAGTCAACAGGTACAGAAAAGATTACAGATTCATCTTCACTAACTTGGACTGAAGAAGGTTCTAAATTCGCTTTGAAAGATGGAGGTATACCCTGAACAGTTGAGTTTGTCATGCTAAAATAAAGTTTTATTTTGGTGAAAATGATTCTCGTTTATTAATTTAAGTTGAGAAGGGAGGAAATATTAACTGCATATAATGGACTTAACTACAGAACATACTAAGTGTTGAAATCTACTTAATCAGATTTGTATTAAATCTAAAGATAATTGTAAGTTTTGAATTGTTAAGTGATTGTTTATAATGTTATTTTGGAAAACGCTGTACATCAAAAAATGTGACCAGCTATTTCACTAGGCTTTGGAAGCTTTCGATAGTTCATCGATTTTAAAGAAATGTATATTCTTAGATGCCTTATAATGATCGCTATGCTATAAATTGTGCTTACTTCGCCTACAATATACTTCAATACTTAACAGTATTGTTTTCAACATGAAGCAAATATCGTATAGCTTTAAGTACGCCTGGTATGAAGTTTGCTTAGTACTCATAACCCTGATACTTAAAAGAATGGTTTACATTAAGATTGGTTATATATAAAGGTTCATTTTCAGTGAACATTCACCACTAGAATAGCCACTAAGAAGCAACTTCCACTATCTAATACTATTTAACAAATGCGAAATAAAGTGATAAATAATATCAGATGAATGGAACATACTAATCGTAATCCTCGCCAGGCTCCTCTAGTTGTTTTAAATGATTTATGGATTGTTGATCGAGAATCGATTTGGTAACAATTCGTTCTTCTGGTTGGCATCTAAATGTAAAGGCAAAGATTGAAATAACAAATAACGTAATACATTTTATTCATGAAATTTAAAATTTGATGTACCAGGTTTCCGGTCACATTGTCAACTAGATCTACATATAATTTCACTGTATTCAAAGTTGAAGTAAGCAAAACATGGTTCATAAGTGGTTCACAAGTCTAGGAATTATATATTAAGTAACGAAACAGTTTGATTGGTTCAAATAATGATTTCATTTGGTTATTTTTCCTTTTGAAACCTGCTCTGAATGAATGAATTTTTCAGGAAGATTTTTAGTCAGGTTCTCTAAAGAATCAATCAGTGTTAATTATAATGTTTATGATTTCTTTATTAACTAGGAAAGTTCCCCTATTTGAGAGGAAATTTTCTCGAAGTTCCAATCCGGCGTTGTTGAAAACTGTTCGAACGCATAAAATCTAGATCCCAAACATTCGGCTGATTGCTTAACGATATAAATTATCGCTTTAATTTAATACTCATTATCTTTTTATTCAAAGCAGACACAATAATGCCATATAATGTTCTTCGGTCAATTGTTTTCTGAAGATGATTGAAATTTATGGAAACAGTGAAAACAGATCAAATTAGAAGTTGGAATCCTTTGGAGACTAGAAATAAACAACATCACATTAAATAATTACCTCAATTCCACAGGTTGGCTCTCCGTATGACCAAGCGCATTTGTAGCTACACAAACATACAACCCACTATCTTCGGCTAAACAGTAGCCGATTTCCAGAACGATTAAACCTCTGTCAAGAACAGCGTTGAAACGGCTTCCTGCACAAATAAACAAAGATCATTAAATGATATATATATATATATATATATATATATATATATATATATCTGCGTTCATTAAATAGTAAAATCCTTAAATTTTCGTTATCGCTAGTTCAATTTATATTTGATAAGTTATCATACTTTATAAAAGAAATACCTGTGCCAACTGGTTGTCCATTTTTCATCCAATCAACTTGTAGTGTTGAATCACTTGTTGTATTTAAATATGCTTCTATTCTGACAGGTTCTCCTTCAAGAACATCACTACTACTAATCACCGGTTGTTGAGTAAACTGTGGTGCACTCTTTGGCTGACTTCTCTGATCACGTTCATATTCTTTTGTAGGTGCACTAGTTGCTTGATAGAGATCAGCAGACTGTACATCCATGTGATCTTGACTTGGATCAATTTCAGGTATTACACTACAAAAAAGTATTAGAAGATTAATTGATAACTATATAAAACGTCATAATGTTAAATTATATTTAAAAATTAGCGTTACCCATCATGATAAATATAGATTTATTGTTATATTTTCCATATTAATTCATTGTTTGAAATATAAGCTATACTGAAGTCCTATGGAACTTTCTGATCTAGAGACGGACATTTTAATTCCTTTCTTGTATTAAATATGCTGCATACAAGTTATCTCAGTTTGTATTTTCTAGAATATAATTACAATCACAATCGTGATACAACAGGCAAGTATCATAGCACTAAGTAGTCTGAAGATAATATTCTTTATGTATCAAAGATGCAAATTCATAATTAGTAATTCTGGAAAACTCATTGAACCAACCCATTATTTGTTTTATTTTAGGTTACTCTGTCATTAACAGTGAACTATTTTGTCAGTCATTTTTCTTAAAGGTCGTCTTGAAAATTAGTGAAAATTAATACATACTGCCATCTTAATATCCTAGATAGATGTTTGATACTACCCCAGTTCCGAATATAGATGTGCACAATCACGTCACTCTTGGACATTTGAATCATTGTATTCAACTAATGCATCTGACATTTAAGAAAACTATTTAATGTATCGTACATTGGGTGAACGTGTTGCAAACGTCAGAGTCTATAATATTACTTGAATATGAAATATTTGGTTTGGTAATGAATAATTTGATAATCTATTAAAAAGAGATTTTTACAATCTCTGAATTGGAAACTGATTTCCAATTTTTTAGCCTGAATTCTAAATCAAAACAGAGAATTTAGAACTATCCATGTTCACTTTGTTATTTGGAGTTTATACAAAAAGATTGAGGAACATAAGTTCTTCAGACAACAAATAATCTATAAGACTAAAATATTTTGTGTTTTAACTTTTGTTGACCTGACAATATGTTTGTAGGTCATTTATGTTGAAAACAAGTATCGAATGACTCATTATAATTTATGTCACTATTCATTCCGAAAGTAGACATTTGTTTTAAACATAAATATGTGCTTGTATATGTAAAAGTATGTTGACTAATTGTATGGTAGTTTATGGTGTTCTTGTGAAATGCAAATGCATACATCAATCATCATGGCTTAATATTAACACTTGTTTCCTATATAATGTGGTCAGATCATAGCAACCAGTACCACTTGCTAGATTTGACCCGAGTTTACATGTTATGTAATATGGTGACTGGACTATGCAATACTATATGGTAGTGGGACATATTTTGTTCTTCGACGCTTAAAGCTTTGAAACTAGGTTTCATGCTTATCCATGACTATTAGGAAGACTTGTCTGCAATCATATAGATAATAGCTCTTTGATGAAGGGCTATCTGGCTTCGTTAAACAGCCAAAGTTCTCAGGCTGCAACTGATAAACAGACTATAATAAGTGCTTACAAGTTTAATATATCATTGACTGATATACAGTAACCAGTCATTATACATGTCTCATTTATAACAGAACTAAGAAATAGTTGGGTGTGCAACTGCAAATATTTCTTGATGATATACGCAATAACAGGAGTTCGACCTTTTTGATGAAAACAAATCTACTTGAATACTACACATAGACTTCTCATAAGTGCCGACAAACACACAAATTAAGTCCAGGTTTTAGTACGAATGTATAAACTAAAAATAATTTTAAGCAAAGATGGATAGTGGCTAGCAGTGGAATCCAGGATGCGCGTTTCGCCCTACATGGGACTCGTCAGCTAGACGTACCTGCATCTCAGAGTTGATGTGCACTCCAAGACTCGAACTCATTACCTTTCGCTTCAAACGCCATCACGTTATCCACTCAGCTACTGAGTCCTGATATCCATTTGCTTGTAGGATGGAGTTGAGGATACGACGGATATTCTAGTTTTACAACTAGCAACCAGTAGTATCTTCTATAATCGTTCGTTCCCAGTCAAATAGAAACCAGAAGTCAGACGAGAAGAGACAGGAAAGATATATTTGATTCGTTACCAATATATCTAGAGACTTCGTTATTAACTGGCTATTGCAACGTAGGAGCTGTGTCCCACGCCGTGTTGCAACGTGATCTGGTACGGATGCATGACCGAAAGCCTTCAGCTAAACAAGTCCACTTAAACAACGTGGTCAGCATCCAATGTCGAACACTCAATGAGCTATTGATTTTGAGGAGTTATTTACAGCTACAGGGTTAAGACTATATCGAGGCAATACGCACAGTATGCACATATGCCAATAAGAGACTGATCAATTTCAGTCTTAAACATCAATGGGAAGATTCAAACAAACAATACCAAGTGAATTTAGAAATAATTTTATTTCAAGGATTTTATGCTTGTGACTACACCTAATTTCTTTTTAAGGAAATCATTGGACAGAACAGAAAAAAGAAAAAAACTGGAATAATCAATTTGGTTACCGTCTATTTCAAAATTTTAATTATAGTAAATTAATTTTAATAGTTGAGATCATGAGTCGATTGAAGTTGGACCACCATGGAAAACCTGGAATCACTGGACGGCCGTTTCGTCCTAGTGTGGGACTCCTCACGATCTCAACCATTAAAATTACTATAATATCTACAAAAACCCTTCTGATATAGTAAATTAAACAGTTAGAAATTAGATGGATAATTAGATATTGAACACATTCCAGAAAACAAAACAAAAAATTAAAACAAGACGAAATCTATTCGTTTGTGTTCAATTAATTATGTTTTAAACTTTTGATTGAAAAAATTTTTTCTCTTCCAAAACTGACAGTGATAATTAGTACATTAACCTAAACTACCCATAATGTCAAGAAAATGGTAAGTATATATACACAACAGATAGTATTAGAATTATTTCTATTCAGAAAGTTTAGCTAACTTCATATGGCTAGTTTGTTCTAATTACTGTCATACAGTAACATTTGTAAATTTCAATTATTCTTTGAAACCTAGTCATATAAACTTTTTAGGATACATTACTTATCACAGATTGCTGGGTTTATACAATTCAAGTATTCAGTATAGAGTTTTGTGCAGATTACATAATTTCATAGACTTTAATTCACCTCATTAATTAATAATAGACCGCCACTAAACTCTTGGAAGCATCAGACAACCGTTTCATACTCCTTAAAGTGTGCATCCACAAACTGTCATCCGTCAACTGAACATAGGATCTCCGGTCTCTCACGAATGTTTAACTTCTATACCTCTGAGATGGAATCCAACGGCGTTAATGTCTAACTTAAACCAATTTGCGATATTCTGCAGCCATCTTTCATCGCTTATAGTGAATAACTGTCTTAGGTTTTCAATGATGAACTAACTGATATTAATTTGTGATTTGAAATCTATGAAATTGCCATAGTCTCCGAAAAATCATATATCGATAATAATCATATGCTCACTAGTGACTAGCTTCTTGATAGGATTCAAGTGTTGTTGAAAATTTCACATAATTTCTTGGAAAGAGAAGCTGGATTTGTAGGATTCAATAACTTAAACTTTTATTTACTATAGTCACATGTATCTCAGAATTTTCAAAAACTAACAAAGATGTGGAGGAGAATTGATCTGATGTTTAAATGTGTTTACCGACTTTTGTCTTCATTTCCTTTAAAAAAATAAAATTCATAACAACAACTTTCACACAATAATGGCTAAACTATCTTGATAATAACGTTGCAAAAGACAGAGAGTTGAAACATAAAACTAACTTGTGAGAGTTATCGAAAGAAGAAACTACAAATAATGACCATATATCATGGGAAAAATTGTTTAAACTGTAGAATATTTTCCACTTCATCACGGTATCAAACATAGAGTGCGGCATGAGTAATAATTTTTCCGAATGACTAGTTGTTGCCTCCATATTACTGATTCTCTTAGCCTATTCTGTGTGTAGGTACAAGCTAAACTTCAGTAATGAATGACCTCTTGGTCGGAATGTAGTATATCTGTTCACAGAAGCTAAGTTATTTTAGATGATCACTTCGATTATTCCCAAGTATTGTTAACCGTTGCTTCTCAAGAATTGGATTAATTCTAGCCGGGTGAATGAAAGACGAGGTTACAATTAGAGTTATACGATCAACTTGAAACTTAAACAACATAACAGAGAGCCCAAATAACTAACAATAACGTAAACTCTAAGCATTCTATAGCACATAGGACAGGAATAAAATGTCTACAGTTGCAAATACGTTCCAAAATTAAAAGTTGCTTCTGAATACGTTTATGCCCTTAGTTTATTGGGATTGTACTACAGTTGCATAATGAGTATAAAAACGGTTATGCAAACGGCTTACTATAAATCAATCTTGATAAAAATTCAAATAAACTCTGATACAGTTGTTATTCTTACTTTACTGGAACTGCCTCACTTTGAGCATGGCCATATGGATTTGAAATGACGCAAAAATAAGTACCACTGTCTTCCGGGATTGTATAGATAACATCTAGTGATGCTAAACCACGTTCACACATTGTATTGTAACGAGAACCTCGATAAATTAAGTATAAAATATGATTTTATATTAAAATAACTGATTATTATAAAGAAATAACTTGTTTAGCATCATTTATGAAATAAGTCAACTACTGACCATGATGATGAATATCTTATCATTCCAGAACATAATGGGAATACCAACCAATATTGTGGTATAATGAGAGAGGATTAATCGATGAAATAAGTTAATATACTTATATGTAGCTACACCAAATAACATCGACTAGACTCGGTAATCGCTAATTGATAGTACGGTATTTGATTACGTTTTATTAAGAGATTTAAAATACCCTTCTTTATCAAATGACCATTCATTGTAGGCATCAATACTAAATAAGTAAAGACTGACAGTTGGGTATCACAAAAAAGCTGCCAAAGTATGATAAAACAGTTGAAGTTAATAACTTGACAAGTTTTTGTTCGCCGAATAGTTAGTGATCATACAACTAAACAGATAACTTACATTTTAAAAATATGGATTACATGGTGAAGTTCCTAACTGCTTCTATCCATCTAAGGATAGATCTCATCAACTATCGAATATGATACTTCCTATTCAATAAATTGCCTTACATCTGGTATGCAGTATCAATGTAAGTATAAAATAAATGTGGATGAAAATGAAATGAGATATGGATATTTTTTCGGTGTGAAATACTCATTTGGACGATGCCTACAATGTTTATTCAGTAAAGGGGAAAATTCCATCCACACTTCCAAAAAGACGTTATCTCACAAGTCACAGATAAAAAGACCTTTCATTAACCTAATCAATTACACTTTAATTATTACCTTACAGATGTTAGGAGCATATAATTTTCTCAGTAGTTATTACAATGATAATTGAATATAACTCGAATTAAGTTATTTGCTTTTAAATAACTGATATCGGAACGATGACAGGTTTGTAAAGAAAAACTAAAATATTCAGAAAGATGTGCTTTTCTTGATAAGTCAGCTACTAATCAAAGTCACATATCATGTTTATTCCTAAGTACAATGGAAAGGGATTATGCGAATCGATACTGAAGTACAAAGCGAACTAAGAAACCTCCTATATCAAATTAAAGTCTGATGAACTTTTTCTGAATGAAGTGAAAATGATTTTTTTTATTTTGTAAGTGCTGTTTAATTCAGGGTATCGACAACATGTGACAAAATATCAAGCTTCAATATTTGACCATAATATTCAGATCCTCAAATTACAGTTTTTCGTATATAAAACACGTTATTGATCTTGACGAGTAAGGTTGATTGCTAATTGTTGCACACCTGATTATTGTGTCGCCAGTATTTTGACCTCCACACAAATTCAATCCAGAAAAGTTTCGTGTTTGACCACTCATAATGTACTAAGCCTCTAGTTTCATTTATCTTAATTGCTTCTGTTCCATTTATGATTACCTTCTTGTTGTTTGGTATTTTTCAGTTCGGTATCTAAATAAATTTCATGACTAGTTTTTAAGATTATATTTTTATTTCTCCTTACGTTAGAAATGCATATTTCTTATTCTATGGACATATTTTGTTAAGCCGAAACATTCAATCGATCACAAAGTGTATCCGATGAGATGTTGATTATTAATTGAGATCGTGAACCGATCAATATTAGACCACCGTTGAAAACCTTGAATCACTGGATGGCCGTTTCGTTCTAGTATCGGACTCCTCAGACGTGAGCACCCACGATCCTGCATGCGGGATTCAAACCCAGAACCTTCGGTCTCATGCACGAACGGTTAGTCTCTAGACTCTGAGGTGGAATCCAACGTTGTTAATGTCTCACTTTAACCAATCCACGATGATGATTAATCCTGGATACTATTTCTTTACATTTTTAAAGCAGCCTATTAAATAAGTGGCTAGTTACATGGTTAATAATAATGAGGATTTATTAGCAGTAATATATCAATAGTTATTACTAAATAATGTTTAGAAAAATACTTGATTTTAATACAATGACAATTTAATCACAATTACTCACCTGCGCTTAATGCAACACCATCTTTAAACCATTGTACTTGTAAATCACCTGGAGGAGCTATTCGTAATTCTAAATGAACAGGTTCTCCCTCTGGTACTTCACCACCACCAGATAATGGACCTAAGATTTGTGGGGGATTTCCAGGAGTAGATCCTTGATAAGCAGTGGCTGGCATAGCGACAGTTGACATGATATTGTTATTAATAAATTTCAGAATACAAGTTCAATTATTAACTAAGAAAGCAATTCACAATTATGGTGTATAGTTCGGTGATGTTTTTAGCCTGCAATTTTATTAAATGAAATTGAATTATTTCAGTCAGCCAATCTGATGACGGTATTTTACTTCGAAAAAAGGCACAAAATGAATTTCACAATAAATTTGCACATCGCAGTATGATATTACGATTGTACGTGTGCATGCCAGGGCAAAATAAGTCATATAGGATACCTGCTTATTTTAGTAATAAGAAGAGGTAGGCTGTATAATCAAAATTCATCTCATTGTCTGTGTGTGTCAAGATATCTGTGTGTTTACAATGGCCTATTACAAATAGGGAGATTGGCCGAAACCTCGTAATCGATACTGTGTGCATTGAGTGTCAAAGAATAATAGTAAAAGAAAGTAGGTGGTTAAATTTTATGAAACATTACTTTATACGCAGCTGTAATTAAGCCTACAATGTATTTAAATATCATGGCATTTCCTAATTTCATTTGGAAGATAAGTAATTAATAAGTTTGATTCAAGCAACTATGTTTACTGAAGTGTCTAAATGACGGTAAAATAAATAGGCTGATCTTATTTTCAAATAGAATTTTGGTTATATCACATTAATTTATTAGTTGATTTATTTAGATTATTATCCAGCATTTCGGACCATATGATTTAGATTAGAAATTTTCTTATAATGTATTATACATTTCATTGTTTAATAACTCCATGAAATATGGTCAATCTAGTAACCAGACGAACGTCATAGTGAAAAACAGAATTAAAACATTTATTGTTAACTTCCACTTGCTTCAATAATAATTTCTTGTAATACTGAAATTTTTCTTCTAAACTACATAAATTTGAGGTGGTATTTTTGAACTCTTCAAAGCCCTACAAAGAGATAAGATCACTAGAATAGGTTGGAATCTTTAATCAGGAATACAACTCTCCAATTTACATAGTTTTGAAGGTTGTGTTGGTTATGTTTACTGTTGCTGGTCAATGCAAAGTAATACTGACCTGTTACTGTGCGGCAGTCAACTTAATATTACCTAATAAGCTCGATCATCAATAATGCGAGAGAATGAGAATAATAGTGGCAACCTGGTTACGAGTTGTAAGTGATATAGATTTTACCAGATAGGTAGACTTCATCTGAAATTTCGTGAAAATAATTAAAAGTAAAATGATACTTCAGTATAAAACAAAATCCTAAATTAGATTTAATAGAAAAATACAGATTCAGTAACCCAGTAGCTTTCAACACTAGCCTAACTAGTAATGGATGTGTTATAGGCACTGTTCAACACGAAATAACATTTCCTGGAGGATCAGGAGAATTCAATGAGTTTTTATCAACTGTTTTATCTTATTTTTTACTGATTTACTCACTCAACATCACATTTTGCTAAACCTTATCTTCATAATCAACAAATCTCTAAAAATGAGTACATTTCGAGACTGAATAAATGTCATACATCAGAGAAGGGATTTTCGTGGTAATATAAGTAACTGAATAATTTCCACGGAGATTTTATTGTAATAAAACTGTTATCACTAGAGTTAATAATAGTTTCATTAAAAGTCATCTATTTGCTTATTCCTCATTCTCATACTCAGCATAAACTGTATAAAGTAAAATGTGTTCAAACTTAGTAACTTCAAGTTTTGTGTAACAGTTTCTGGTCAGTTCATCATAAATACACTTAAAAATATATTACTTAAATCAATTCCCGGTTGATTCTTTTGTATAACACAATAATAAATGAAACACCCCAAAAATGTCAACCTTTTGCTATTTCTCATTAAAAAAAGAAACAATTTTCTCTATGCGGTGAGTTTTACACAAATTAGTGTTCATTTTTCAATTAATTCATGCTATAATGTATTCAATCATACTATCAGAATGATAATTATTAAATAGTTCTTTACTAACAGCTTTATTTCAACCGTTCTGATGTAAATATGATAGTCATGTTCTTGAACAATTTCATCAAGAGGTATTTCCTGAAGTTCTAGTGATAAGCAGAGATCAGTGGAGTTCAACTGGGTCTCTTGTCAGGTAGTAACTCACTGAAGACAATAGTGGATGTGCCGCTCAATTTTGTGAATTAGTTGAAGCTAGACATTAACACTGTTGGATGCCGGCTCAGTGTTCTAGGAGTAAAGCGTTCGCGCGCGAGACTTATAGGTTCTGGGTTCGAATCTTGAGAGGTGGGATCGTGGATGTGCACTGCTGAGTAGTCCCACAATAGGACGAAACGGGTGTCCAGTGCTTCCAGGTTTTCCATGGTTGTCTAGCTTCAATTGACTAATGATTTCAACCATTAAAATTTCTTAAGTCTAAAATTTAAACATTTTAGAGAAAATGGATATTTCTGAACCATTGAAACACTTAAAATGCAAAACCAAACCTCATAATAATGCTTTACAACAGGTATTCTGAGATAGTTTTCATATAGTAAATCTACTAACCAAGTTATATAAACTTTGTTTTCTGAATAACTAAGTCAGTCAAACAATAACTTAATGACATAATACTTAGGAATGAAGTACGTCTGTTGATATTAACCTTTTTAAAAATCAATGAAATTTAGTCCATTTAATGTCATGTTCTTAACGAACTGATTTACATTTGGATTAGGTTAGTCGTTTGTTACTACAAGACAATAAATAAATGTGACAAAACAGTTAATGTAAAATAATCATTTCCGACTTCGCATAATAACTTGACATTCATATAAACATTCAAAGATTATTCAGTGCACCTCTATTGATTAACATCACCTAATTTGTAAAACTGTTTAAGCATTATTAAATACAGATAATCATAAATCTAATGGTACCATTGGTCTTTATTTCGTTATTAGAAATTCGATAATTTTGCACATTTATTTTTACTTCTAAACTTAAAGTGAACTACAGAATTCAGATATAAGATCTAAGTAAGTAAAGTTAAATTATTATTTACTTCGATTGATGGTATTTTTATTAGATTATTGAAAATCCCTAATAAACTACGTAATGATTACTTACTTACTTACGCCTGTTACTCCCAATGGAGCATAGACCGCCAACCAGCATTCTCCAACCCACTCTGTCCTGGGCTTTCTTTTCTAATTCTATCCAATTTTTGTTTATTCTTCCCATGTCTGTCTCCATTTCTCAGCGTGATGTGTTTTTGGTCTTCCTCTTTTCGTTTGACCTTCAGGATTCCATGTGAGTGTTTGCCTTGTGACGCAGTCAGCTGCTTTCCTCAATGTGTGCCCTATCGACTTTCAGCTCTTCTTCCTGACTTCTCCCTCCGCTAAAATCTGGTTTGTTCTCTTCCACAGCAGGTTGTTGTTGATAGTGTCTGGCCAACGGATCCGAAGTATTTTGCCTAGACAACTGTTAATAAACACTTGTATCTTCTGAATGATGGCGTTCTTAGTTCCCTAAGTTTCCACCTTATACAGTAGAATTGTCTTGACATTTGTATTGAAAATTCTGACATTGGTGTTGGTTGATAAATGTTTTGAGTTCCAAGTGTTCTTCAGTTGTAAATATGCTGCTCTCGCTTTGCTGATCCGCCCCCTCACATCTGTATCAGATCCACCGTGTTCATCGACGATGCTGCCCAGATATGTAAAGGTCTTCACATCCTCCAAAACTTCGCCGTCAAGTGTAATTCGATTGGTGCATGCTGTATGGTATCGGAGAGTCTTGTTTTTCCCTTTGTTTGGACACTAGTTCACTATCACTTATTTATATTAATAATGTAGCTATTACTCCATGTAACTTAATACTTGACAATAGCTGAATAGTTACCTTTCTTGTCACTTCTAGAAATATAAATAAACAACAACAATGTCGCTTAATTTTATGCACAAAAAGAAAGGAAATGTAAACACAAAGTGATAACAATCTATATAAAAAGAAATCAGATATATTCCCTTACCTATTACATGAAACAAATTCTTCTAAAATGTGTACATAAATTATTATAAACCTTCAATCAATATTCCTGTATCTACACAGACATAGTAAAGGGAATAATATTGATCTAAATTATCTGTGTCCCAGTTTATCCTTGTTGTTTTTTTTCTTTTTTTTGTGTGGTTAAAATGTACCAATGATTCATCGTCTAAGTATGTAAACATTAATGAAATACCAAAAAATAAACGAAAATAGATTTTTATCAGAAAATCTTTTCATTAACATACACAAGCATAGACCTATTCAGAAAAAGAATCCAGAACACAGAGTATAATATCAACCTTGTAATAGCGGATTTTTAGAAAAAACTGGCAATAAATTTTTTTGGGTTTGTTTATTTTTGAGAAAATGTCATAAAATATTTTGGTTTTAATTCGTTAATGGTTGTTTTAAGAAAAAAAAAAAGGAAACAAAACTATTTGCACTAAAAGCATTACATAACATATATTCTTTTAATAGTTTTCTACCAAGATACTTGAATGTCACCCATCTTTTATTGTCCATCAATACATCAGTGAATATTACAGTATGTAAACGTTAATTTAAACTAAAAGAAAGAAAAAAGAATAAGTATTCCAACATAGATACTACTATGTTTATTATGTAATTTATGATGACATTGAAGTTTGTTCTTTTGAATCAATAGAATGATGTTTTTTTAATTCTATTCTTAGTATAAAAATTAAGCTAATATTTGTTGTAATCATTTCTAATTTTTTAAATAGAATTTAATTTTAATAGTTCAGATCATGAGTCATTTGAAGCTAGAACACCATTAAAAACCTGGAAGCACTGGACAACCGTTTTATTCTATTGTGGGACTCCTCAGCAATGAGCATCTACGATCCCCCCCTCGAGAGATTCGAACCCAGGACCTATCAGTCTCTCGCGTGAGCGCTTAACCTCTAATAATCTGATTACTACAAATAAATGTAACTTAGATGAAATAAAAAAATGCGCATGTATTTATCACAAATAATAGTTTATTAAAAACAGATTTTCAATGTAAAAGTAATCATTAGATTCATATAGGATTGTGATTTATTCAATGTAGTACAAATCCATCCAATAACTATTCTTAACACTTAAGCAAATATTCATTAACATTTCATTATACTACTAACAGAGAAATCAATGGTATAAATGTGTTTACAAAAAAATCAGGAAAAGCGAGTCTTCATTTGAAACATCAATAAAGATAATTCTAGAGAGAAGGGAAGGCACGAGACTACTAACGATATGAGCTATAAATATGTGCCGTCATATAAACATGTGCTGCCTTTAATCGTTGTTTATCGAGTGACTTTTAAAGTGCTTCTTTGTTTTTATATCCTTTATAACGAAGTAACGTAAGTACATTTAAAATCGTCTCAAAAATCCACTAATAGTAATGGAACTGACGTTAGATAAAAATATTATCAATCGACTTAATAAACCAAATAAACTGCAGTCTATATACTAATTCATGTGGATAATTAAAATAACCAATTTTGCCATTGAATAAAGAGAATTCAACTAAGAAAATTTTCTTTTTTATCCTTCTATGGACATATATTTTCCATATAACTATAAATATAAATGTACAGCTTAGGTAAGTGATTTCTTTGGAAACAAAGTTTTCCTCTCTGAATTCTCTTCGTTTTTATTTATGTTTATAAAGTTGAAACTATTCGGTAAACATGACTATGAAGACTCAGTCAGTCAGTCTGTCATGATCAATAAAGATCGTGACATAAATAAGCATTATCCTACGTTTCCAAACCTTATCATTATTAAAAGGGTTGTCAATGATTATGAGAAAGATTAAGTACTGAAGAATACTGTCCAAAAAAGTGATGAGTTCGAGAAATAAAAAGTATGAAACAGTTCTGAAGATCAATGCTCACGAGAAAATATAGAGTGTATACATCTGCACCACAGCGACCGTTTCTGACCTACATCATACTACGTCTCTAAACATAGGTTCAGGTTGTCTTGAGACATACATGGTGATGACATCTATGAGATGTAAATAGCTTATACTTAAGAACGTTTCAGCAAACAAGCAGTTGGTTATTGTATAAATGAAAATCAATCGAAAAGTTAGGTTCCCTTATTATTAAAATACCTTAAGTGAATACATTTAACAACGTATTGACCAATTGGATTTATCAAATTGTTTTTTCATCTTCTTTGAATTCCAGAGATTAAGTCATCAGTACTAAACACAGTTGCTACATATATTTTCTGATTATAAATCCATCTAGGAAATTATACTGGGTATTTAGTAAATTCATTAAATGTTTGTATAAATTGTTCTATTAACACAATATCTATGTTAATAGAATAAATAATATTGATTTAAGCTGGATGAATCTATAATCAATAATTTTTAACTCATATTGATTTACTATACATAATTGAACCAAATTCCAACGGAGGAAGAAATCAGGAAGAGGTGGTGGAAGTGAATAGCACACACATTGAGGAAATCACCCAGCTGCATCACAAGGCAAGCCCTCACACGTAATCCTGAAGGCCAAAGGAGAAGAGGAATATCAAAGAACACATTACGCCGAGAGATGGAGACAGACATGAGAAGAATAAACAAAAATTGGATAGAATTAGAAAGGAAGGCCCAGGACAGAGTGGGTTGGAGAATGCTGGTTGGCGGTCTATGCTCCATTGGGAGTCACAGGCGTAAGTAATTAATACATAATTGACCAATTTAGTACAGTTAATAAGTTTCATTACAAGAGTTATCATTCTACGGTCATAAAAACTCATAGATTTATGCGATCCTACGTCAAAGAGCTTTGAGGTAATGCATAACTTAATCATAACTACAATGACTGTACGTTACCCTATGATTTGAAAATGAATTTAGGTCAATGTCAACACGTGATGCAAGCGTATGAAGAAATAAACAATTCACTGAAGTAAACAAATTTGTTTTGTCACAATATTCATTAGTTAATGTAAAAGTATTTTACTACCTAGTAACATTTACTTAGAATCTATAATCAAGTAAATATTTTATACGCAAAACATCACAGCAGTACTTCTGATAAAAATTTTGTTGATTGTCATTAGTTAGACTTTATGTTCTTGTTACTATATTTAGCACTTGATTAGAATGATTCTAGAAAAGTATCATCATATCTGTTATCAACCAAAAATGAGATAACCCTAACATAAACAGATAACCTTTTTTAGTTTCATCATAATAGATAAAAAATAAAAATAATTCTGTGAACAAACTTGTAGTTCACATTATCATTGAATGAATATTTTATTGAAATATCCTCCTATGTATTTTAATAGATGTAGAATCGGTTGTACAGTTGATTGACTGTTTTTTTTGTTTTCTTAAATACCGTATGATAAATTTATGAGAAAAATAAATAAACTACCATATGGTGATCTGGATAGTTATGTGCTATTGGAATTATATTGACGGAATGAAATTTCTGTAATATAATTAATGAAACTTTCTTATATTTTATTTATTATTATTATTTATTTATTTATTATTATTTTATTTGTTATATTCGTTTTTGTCTCAAATCCCAATCTATGAAATGGTCATTTGATGTCAGAAGGGGTTTTGTGGAGATTTTAGTATTTTTCATACTTAAAATTATGAGTCAGTTGAAGCTAGACCACCATGGAAAATATGGAAGCGCTGGATGACCGTTTCGTCTTATTGTGGGACTACTCAGCAGTGCTCACCTAGGACCTACTAGTCTCGCTCCAGAGCGCTTAATCACTAGACCACTGAGCCAGCATCTGATGGTGTTAATGTCTAACTTCAACCAATCCATCGAGGAGTCCCACAATAGGACGAAATGGCCGTCCAGTGCTTCCAGGTTTTCCATAGTGATCTAGCATCAATCGACTCATGATCATTTGAAAGTTGAAAGAAAAACGGACTTTTATCAGGTTGTTCTTCTCTGAAAGCAATAGCTGAACATGATTAAATAATAGCTTTTCACGAAACGTATTGTGTTGGGATGACCCTGCATTTTTCTCGCAAGCGACATGACAAGCTCAGGGGTCATCAAGGAGCATTTCAACCAATCAGCGATTAATTAGAAGTTATGTTACTAAAATAATGAAAATGGAAAAGTCACATGTGGAGATCCTGATTGGCTGATTGATACACTGCTATTATGTTTAGCAGTATTCTAGAACTTTCAGTAAAACTCAAGGACTCTTAAATTACTGTAAAATTCCTATATTTTCTGTACATAAATGAACCTTGTAGTAAAGTGTTTCTCTAATACTCGTGTCTTCTCTCTGGTCTTTAAGTCGCTGAGTAGTGCTACTGGGGTTCAACCAACAAGAAGTATCAAAGTGTACTTGTAATTTATTAGTTTTTTAAAACTTGAGTAACCTTATGTTAGCCATTAGGTTATAAGACGAAAGAAGGGAATCTTCGCAAATAAATTCCTCAATTGTTGTCATGGGTCTAATAAAAATACTTCATTGACACTATTAAAGTTATTTTCATAATCTGAGATCAAGATTTAAATTTGGTTGTCGTCAACAACCTAAGTGAATAAACTTCTGAACAGAAAAAAGTTTCACATCTTCCAAAAAATGTAAGTTTCCGTTGTGTAATGTAATTTTATACCTTTTTTGACAAAATTTTAGTTGTTTTATGGTTGAAATCATGAGTCAATTGAAGCTAGACCACCATGGAAAACCTGGAAGCACTGGACGGCAGTTTCGTCTTATTGTGGGACTCATGATTTCAACTATAAAATTACTAAAATCTTCACATAACCCACGTCCTGATAATAATCATATGCTCACTAGTGACTGGCTCCAAGAGATATTTCCTGGAAACTAGTGAGAAGCAGTGATCAGTGGAGTTCAACTGGATCTGTTGTGAGATAGCAACTCATTGAAGACTATTAGCAGTTGCTTAATTTTGTGGATCGGTTGAAGTTAGAAAATTAATACCATCGGATGCCGGCTCAGTGGTCTACACGTTAAGAGATTGATAGGTTTTGGGTTCGAATCTCACGTGCGGGATCGTGATGCGCAGTGCTGAGGAGTCCCATACTGGAACGAAATAACCGTCTAGTGCTTCCAGGTTTTCCATGGTGGTCTAGCTTGGTCTAGCTTTCATTTGACTCCATAAAATTACTAAAATCTCCACAAAGCCCCCCCTCCTTCTGATAAAAATTTAGTTGTCAACTGATCCTTAGTGACCACTTTCTTTATATGATGATATTCCACTAATTAAATCACTATAATGTATAAAAATAAGAAAGACCAAGATTAGTAAAATATATTTAAGACGTAAAAGATCTGTTAACAGGTAATCATATGACATACTTATAAACTCTTAGTTAACTTGGATACACACTTTGAATTATTATTACATCACAAAAGTAGGTAAACTTTCAGTTGCTTAGTATGTATAACATATATTTCAGTAATAGTAATGTTTTTAAAATATCTTCTTATCCTCATAATTCAAACAAACAATGGTAAATATTTTGTACATCATTTTCATTTAAAACATCTAAGAAACAAATAAATAAATAAATGTTTATTTGGTATCTCTTAGTAACGGTGTACAGGAATAACAGCTACTTATTAACTACTATACAATTATATAGACTACTAGGTCATAGTGAACAGAATTTTTTAAAAAAAGGCAATGATTAAATATATATTGAAATAATCATTTGCTTTAACGAATAAATTTTATTATTTTAAAACATTATACTATAGTATTAAAAGGTAATCATCTCAAATTTGCTATATCTCTTTCTCTCACTCATTCTCATCTTCATACTCTAACACACGCACACACTCTCTATTTCTACACTTCATTTCTTTTAAGTTTGTTTACTAATGTTTAAACACGAAATACGTTACAAGTATCCATTTAACTGACCAAAATAAAGAAATATGTAGATTGAACATGCGTGCCTATATACGTTGGAACTTTTGCTATTTCCTTCCATTTTTTTCTTTCATTCAGTTTTACAATAAAAGAATTTCAGGCCACATAAGATAATAATTAATTTCAAGTTAGTAGTATCATTCACATATATGGAGCTATCAGTACAGACAGTTAAAATAATAGATCATGATGTAGTCATTAAAAAATTGGTAGTCTTTAGAGAATATTGGAAACCATTACATTAGTGAATACAACAATGTTAAATGTCTATTATGTTTGTTATTATAAATGGCAGTACTTCCAATTAGAGCTTCTAAAATGTTCCATTAAATTATGTACCACATTAGTAGTATTCATCATTTCAAGAAAAGAAAAATTTACGAAATGTGATAAATTCATCTTATTAATTCTTCATAGCTATCTTTAGTATTCTGTTTATATTCGAATGCTAAATTTAGATGTAATTATTTTTTAACAGAAAGAAGATATAAATTAGTCTAATCATAATGATATTATATTAATTACTGTCTCCGTTATTCACAGCCACATTTGGCTAAATGTGGTACAAATGTTATTTTCTATGTTATGGTACAATGTGGTCTGTTTAATTGGTATATAAACTCAGTATGTTTGAAATATAATGATTCATATTGCAGAGGCTCTTATTAATGTTCTGGACTTGACTGGTTGGGCTAGGCGGAAAGTGGGAATCTAGATTGCTCGTACGGGTTTTATAAGTCATTGGTCCGATCGATAAATCACTGTTCTCTAATTGGTGACATCGTCACGTCATATATTAAACAGGGCATCCAGGCGGTCACAAGTTATAACACATTAAATTAATAATTATAAGTTTCTAAAAATAACTAATAGTTTAAAATATGCATTTTTTCATTGAAAAGAAAATTTTCTAGCAGTTTATTACTCAATAAGTGAAAAGTGGTAGAAATGATTGGATTCGCAAACAATATATGCTGATACAAAGTAATGTTGGCTATAAATCAACTAATTGTAAAAAAAGAAAGCTGATATGATTAATCCAAAGTAAGTAATATAGACAAAGATGGACAGTGACTAACAGTGGAATCCAGGATGCGCGTTTCGTCTTATTTGGGACTCGTCAGCTGAATGTACCTGCATCTCAGAGTTGATGTTCACTCTGGGACTCAAACCCAGTATCTTTCACTCCAAATGCCATCGCATTATCCACTCAGCTTCTGAGTCCTGATGGCCACTTGCTTTTACAATGAGGTGAAGTTTGAATTCACATATGCCAATAAGAGACTGATCAATTGCAGTCCTAAACATCAATGGAAAGATTCAAACAAACAATACCAAGGGAATTCAAAGTAAGTAATAGTTTATTTTATTATCCGGAATTATTAGGATCAAAATAATGACTTATAATTTTTTTTGAGTGAAATTCAGAAATCAAGATAAGTTAGCATTCACGTTATCAGCAATCTTATGAAGATTTTATTTAGTATTTAAATCACTTAGGACTGATTATGAAAAACGTGTAACGCAGTGAAAATATGGTGATTGGAAGAGAAAACTGAATGGAACCTCAGCATTTTTCAACGCAGATTATATCTAAAACATAATTTGAAGTTGAATCACTACTTTACATGGCTCTGGAATTTAAATCAACCATATTATGTCATTACCACGGAATAGGAAAATGGACACTATTGTGATATATACATTATTCAGGATGGTTATAAATTTCATTTATGTGGTTCTCAGACTATTGTATTACAGTATTAACTAAACGACAATTCATTGAGTTTCTACTTAAATGTTTTAAAAATAATGAGAAATCTTTTATAATGATTCGATCAAAGACTCGAACATATACTTAATTGTTACATGATTGAACTTTTGTAACATATACTACTCCTAGAAACTTAAAAGGCTGAAAATGTTAGTAAAATCACCATTTATATTTAAATTTCAAAATTGTTTTTAAGCATATTCTTATCTATGACAGTCATTATGCTCCATGGCTAATAGAGGTATTATAACTTTAAGGTCATTTTCAGCGTTACACATGTTAGGTAATACAACATAGTTACATTATGAATTTCTTCTGTACACATAAATTGGGGTGGGATGTACGAATTCCTATGGCTTCTGCTATATGAAGGAGACGGGAGCAAACTCCGTTAGTTACATTATATTAAATGAAACCAACTTTCACTTATAAACAACTTAAGATCATAGAAACATAATGTGTTTACAATGTATTTCACAGACCAGGTATATAGTTATTTTCTTGTTACTGTGATGTATTTAGTTCAGTAAAAAGGTGAAAATTAGCGATTTCAGCCCAACTAAACTTTGAGTGAATACTGCTCTACTTTTAATTTAAACACTGGCATAACTAATAGCATAAATGATTCTAATTTCATTTAAATCTGCTTTGAAAAGCTTCCAATATCATGTTGTTCACTTGAAAATACTAATTCTTTTGATACCTCAATGAACAAACGTCGACAATATTCCGTTCTTTCTCCCCCTCTTTCTATGAAAATATTAATCTCCATATTTCAACCCACATTTTATTTATTATTCTAAAATTTTTATTCTTTACACTCACAAAACAGACTTGCGAAGACAAGGACTATCATACCATTGTTCTAATTTTTTTAACCAACTCGTAAACATTTTGTCACGTGAAGTCATATAAACCTGTGTATAATGCAAAATATCCCGAAAATGTAGAAATTACGTTCAAAGATAAACGATAAGGCATTAGAAAACTTTATGGTTGTGAACTGTTTACAAGCTATTGAAAATGGAAAAATAATTCTTCAGATTGCATTCAAAAGAAGAGGTTTTAAAGGGAATTTAATTATATATAGTTGAGATCATGAGTCAATTGAAGCTAAACCACTATGGAAAACCTGGAAGCACTGGACGGCCGTTTCATCCTATTGTGGGACTCCTCAGCAGTGCTCATCTACGATCCCGCCTCGCGAGATTCGAACCCAGGAATTTAATTATCCTGAAAACAAATTAATAAATATTACAAAAACAAATTCTATTTTATATCGTTTGAAATTGCTGAAGTTTTGATGATCATATTCATCACTACGTTTTGTGAAGAAATCAATAATAGTTAATTTCTTCTTTTTCGATTCCTTCTACAATTTTATTCAATATCGATAGACTGACACAACTAACTATTCATCGTTTATCTGAATTTTTGTATAAGTGTCAAGTTACCAACTTTCAAATTGTATGTGATTTCTGTTTTTAATCAAATTGCTAATTAATAATCTTTAGTAGCTTGTAATTTTCATTTTCAAAACAAAAATAAAATGGACCTTTGTGTATGAAATGCTCCCTAAAAAACAATATGTAAAATGATTGATTTTAAGGGTTTTTAATCCTCTACTTGGAATATTACTAAGTAAATCACCTTCATTTTTCATAAAGTTTTCTACATTTAATTGTTAAAGCAAATCATGCGATTGAGAGAACGTTACTTTGTTCCAGAATAATAATGACATTTCATTGACCTGACCTTTTGAATTACAATATTTTAGTATCATAGATGCTATGAGATATTCCAAAAATTACAGTTGGTTTTCTACACATTTCCTTTATGAACGACGAATGAGAGCATCTTTACGTTCCATCTATTCTCACTTTCAATGATCTACCGTATTCAACCAGGTAACAAGTATATACTAGTGCTGCTGATGTTGTTTAGAAGAACAATGAAAGCTCCACGACCAAACCATACAGCTCAGAGAACAAAACTTTACCTAAATCATCCACCTGAGCTAGAAATTTTCTCCACCATCTCAACACATATCTTGATTATATTTAAATGCGTATTAGACATTCAGACTTCGAATCAATAAGTTGAATAAGTATAACGACCAGTATTCTATAGTGAGTTTGTTTACCTGTTCAGCTGACTTCCAGCCTTACGACGATTTATGAAGAATGAATATGCTTTAGATAACATAGTAATAACTTATGGTTCTAGTAGAGTAATATAAACTCTTCGTTTCTTGAACGCACCTACAATTAACCAAAGAAAAATAAATTAACATTTTCAAGTACTTATTTCCATTTTTAACTCGGCTGATGTCAATTCCATGAAATTCAACAAGAGCTCGATATTGTAATAAAAACGAATTATAGACAAAATATGCTGTAGTTTAAGAAATAAACCTTAATGAATTGATCACCATAATAGGGTTCCTTAAATATTAATAACTGATAAATTTATAGAAAACATTAATGCACAGTAGCATGCAAATTATTTAGACAGATATCCAATGGATATAAGCTACAACAATTACAATTTAGTGGATGGGCACAAAGGAGTACCATTCGAAAGACTACCTGGTAAATATCATGCTCATGAAAAGAATATTTTCATTCATATCGTTGGGTTCACTTTCACTATCTGCGTAAAAAGAATCCAAGTTAGTCTTCATTATATTATCGTCAGCACCAACTTAGATAGATCTTTGTTCACTAAGCCTTTAAGTCCGAAGGAGATGTGATACTTTCATTCGGACACTATTAGATTATTTTCTTGTGAAAACATATTATGAGACTATGATTTGTGGACAACTCTTAGGCGGTGCTAAAGTGACCCTGTGAAAAGTCACCTAATTAGTAGGATCAAAAGAGGGTTATAGATTAGTGTGAGGAATTGAGGTTAAGAGACAGAAGTTAGACTTCGGAATTAGAGTAAAGATTTTCATTACGAATCGACATCAATTATAATGTCGAAATCCTATTTAACCATATGAATGGATGAACTTTTCACCAAAATCCAAGACTTGCTATCTTTAATTTCATTGGTTCATTCATAGATTACAATCTCATCAAATATACTTTACACTTCCCAAAAAAATCGTTCTTGTCACTTTTTCTAAATAAATAACCAATTAGATTCATTTAGTATTGTTTTTTTATTCTTCCTGTTGATGTTTAGGACTGCCATTGATCAGTCTCTTATTGGCATATGCGCTTACTGTGCGTAATGCCTCGATATAGTCTTAATTCACAAGCATTATAAGCAAAGATGGATAGTAGCTAGTAGTGGAATCCAGGACGCACGTTTCGTCCTATTTGGGACTATTCAGCTGTATGTACCTGCATCTCAGAGCTGATGTTCACTCTGAGACTCGAACCCAGTATCCTCGCTTCAAACGCCATCACGTTATCCACTCAGCTACCTACTGAGTCCTGATATCCACTTGCTTGTGCAATGAGGCGAAGTTGGAATTCACATGTGCCAATAAGAGACTGATCAATCACAGTCCCAAATAACAATGGGAAGATTCAAACAAACAATACTTCTAGCAAATTTTATCATGAGACTGATTTCTTTCTATATTTTGTTGTTTCTAAGTAAACTTAAATAAATTTCTCCGAAAAAAATACTGGTCAGTTAAACATGTCGTCAGTCTTTAGTGATTTAATATTTTCTGTACGATTTAATCAATTATCATAGCTAGAGATATTGCTAATAAACAATCCGATTGCATAATAAGAGGGTAATAATAACTATCAAGAACATAAGATTCTATATTCATAAATCTATTTGAATACGTTATTTTTTGTTATTAGTCGGAAACATTTACATTTATATACAACTAATTGAAGTTATATCTGCAACATAACAAAATTCTGTTAATTTCAACAAAATGATTTACCAGTAATTTAACAATTCAAGTTATTCTATTAAATACAATCAAACATGATTAATAATTGAGGAATGGATCGATTTTTTAACAGTATACTATTGAAAATTATCAGATCTATGGTAAAAATAGATCTATTCATTTCAAACATATATATATATATAATCAGAAAGGGATTATGTGGAGATTGTAGTAATTTGATAGTTGAATTCATGAGCCGATTTAAGCTAGATCACCATGGAAAACCTGGAAGCACTAGACGGTCATTTCGTTCCAGTATAGGACTCCTCAACAGTGCGCATCCATGGTCCCTCACGTGAGACTCAAACCCAGGACCTATTGGTCTCGCACGAGAACACCCAACCTCTAGACAATTGAGAAATCATCAGATGATGTTAATGTCTAACCTCAACCAATCCACGATATCGTACGACAATCCACCATTGTCTACAGTGACTAACGGCCTCACTATAGACAGTTGGACTCCATTGGTCACGGCTTCTCACTAGGACTCCAGGAAATACATTTTGAAGCCAGTCAATAGTGAGAATATAGTGATTATTATCAGGATGGAGGCATCGTAGAGATTGTGGATTGGTTGGAGTTAAACATTAACACCATCGGATGATGGCTCAATGGTCTAGAGGTTAAGCGATCTCGTGCGAGACTGATAGGTTCTGGGTGCGAGTCCCGCGTGCGAGATCGTTGATGCGCACTGTTGAGGAGTCCCATACTAGAATGAAATGACCGTCCATTGCTTCCAGTTTTTCCATGGAGGTCTGGCTTAAACCGGCCCATGAATTCAACTATTATATATCTAGTAAATTATTGTCTTTAATTCAAACCAACTAGAAAGTGAATAATCAGTCAGTCAGTCAATCACAACGTAGAACTTCGTACATACGTACATCAGTTCGAGTTTCCATACCACATTGCTCATTTAGAACAATAGAATGTTTCAAATTCAGAATTATAATTTCAAAATTCTAATAATAAACCAATAAATATGAACCTGTTTTATTATGCTTCTTAGGGTGACAAATTAATTTCGAATAAACATGTTAAATCAATATGAAAAATGAACTAATCATTAACCTGTTAAAATACATGTAAATCTATAGATGAAGAAGAACTAATCAATGAAAGAAAAAAAAGAAAAGAGAGAAAACATTTCAAAGGAATAAATTTAGAAAAATGTTTGTAAATCAATGGAATCTAAAAAACTCGAATAGATTTCTGGTGAATGTGTTATATCATAAGGGCATAATTCATGATTACAATTGTTTACATCATTACTAGTTGTAGGTTGACATACATTAAAATCTGTATAAAACTCTTTTTGATCAGGATAATTAGTTATATTATGTTGATTGTTTACATTATGAAGAAATGTACTTGATAGTTGAGTTTTGTAAGGATCATAAATTGTATCAGTTGACTGAAGATATGCTGAATTGTTATCTGCCATTAAATTTTGAACTGATGTACATATATTTGGCATAAGTTTGTTACTCATTGGCATCATATTCATTTGAGATGTTATTATAAAGGGTTCTGGCTTATGGTTCATCTCATTTACAAACATATTTCTATTTTGTGTTATTTCATATGATTTCATTGTTGGAGCAATAATAGGGATACGTGGTTTATTAAATGGTTGAGTGACAACTTTTGAAACTCTTGTTAACCTTGATGCTTGGAAACAATTTGAACGGGTAGGACATAAAACTAATTCAAGTGGTAATTCAGAGGTAGTTTTTACTTTGTGTTGTAATACAACTTTATTTGTTGGTTGTTTACGTTTTCGTCTAGGACAATATTTGTAATTTGGATAACGCCTCATATGACAATCACGTAATCTGTTAGCTTCTTCAATAAATGGAATTTTATCAGTATTTGTTAAAGATTTCCATAAATTACCTAATTGTTTACTGATTTCAGAGTTATGAAGTTTGGGATTCTCTTCAGCCATTTTACGTCTTTGTAAACGTGACCATACCATAAATGCATTCATTGGTCGTTTAATTCTTTCACTGTTCATATTGTTATTGCAAACTGTTAAATGATTATTAGCTAAATTGGATTGCATTGTAATGACTGAAGACGATGATGATGGTGATGACGATGATAAAATCGATGTTGACAATGTTAAGGGAAGAAATGGTGAATCATTTACAACCTGAAAAATAATTTCGAAAGTAATTTCAAGTATCACAGCGCAGTGTTGAAAATCATTACATATCTAATAGAAAGTTTTCAGAGGAAATCATGTTTGATAAACACTAAGGAACAATCTAGATATATTTTAAAGTAGGTAATTCCCTAATTATATATTAAATTTGTCCAGGTTTTTGGTGAAACGTTTTTAACTTACTGAAATCAGCTTATAAAACACTGAAATAAAGATAGTATTGAATAATTTCATATCCTAATTCAACAGCCCATCACAATAAACCATCAATGTAACGTCAAATTGATAACTGAAAAATAGGTATTGCCTGATGAATAGCTTCTGAATGGATTTCCTAAGTTTCTCTTTAGAAGTATTAATCTATGAAGCAATATTTCAATGATGAAGATTTTAGTAAACTAAAATTATCAGAAAGGGGATTTGCGCAAATTATAATGATTTTAATAGTTGAATTCATGAGTCAATCTAAGCAAGACCACTATCAAAAACCTGGACGCACTGGAAGAGTCCCATACTAGGACGAAGCGGCCATCCAGTGCTTCCAGGTTTTCAATGGTGGTCTAATTTTGATCGACTCATGAATTCAACCATTAAATTAAAACTATTTGAAAGTTAAATATATGTCGGATTTGAATTGACTTTTGATAATAATGAAAAATGTGCGTAAGTTGAAACTGGATTGAGAAAAGCTGTTCAAGGTAACTAAGTCTCGCATATTTCTCTAGCTGATGCTAATTTGCAATAAATTTTGTCTTCAGTTTTTAAATGATATTTGCCTAACAGAGAGTGTTGATCAAGTATTCAGTGTAACTACACCTAGTAGCATATCAGAATTTCTATATCAGAAACTTTAGAATGCACAGTTAGAAGCTACCGGAACTTCAAATTTAACAGCAGTATATGAAGGTATTATCTCGAATAGTTATAGCTTGCTCAATTTACTGTTTAATTATCACAGTCAAATCATATTCTGTTTGAATACTATAGCAAGTGAATTCACTAATTGTTAGCCTCATTGCATGATATCACTGAAATCTATGATTGTTCGAGTGACACCACACCATAAATCACAGTGAAGTAAATATTTTCTGTTTGCTAAAATAGAGCTTATGCCAAATTACCGTAGACTACAACAAGGAAATTAATTTTGTACACTGTGGAAACAAACATGTTAGTTTAAATGACAAATAATTGTAAGTCTATTCGATTTCGGAAAACATTATTAATACATAGTAATCCGATTCGTAACATGGACAATTAAAAACCAATAACAAACAATATTTTTCACAGTGCACAGTGCTATTTCTTGTAAAAGTCGTCTTAGATTTATGCTGAACATAAAATGTAATTAAAGTTCATTTCAGTTATTCAATAACGATCATTTTTTGATTAACTTGATTATTTATTCACATCAGAATGTTAACTGTTATATGACTTCATGTTGGATCTCAGTGGCGTTCAAGGGACTTTGCTCATAAGTTATGAATGTAACTGACTATCAGTTTGTTAGTCCCTACATAGATAACTGAAAAAACATATTAACACTTTACATAACAGTGATAAAACAGATCACATGTCGTTGCTAAACCATTGACTATCTTTTCCAGGTACATTTTACATGGGTTGGTAGAGTTCAGTATTTATGTAACCATTGAACGAAACCTGACTGATATTAGTTGAAAAGTTATTTCCTTATATATTCTGTTTCCTTTATAGCGCCAAGACGATAATTTTGTTCATAGTCAACAGAAAAACGAAAGCAGATATCATATTACAGATGATATAAATATTGGAAATGCCATCAATAAAATGTATTCTCTCTAGGTTCCTTCTCTCCTTTTATTTGCTATTACACTTTTTAAACATTTAAGCGATCGAAATATTTATTTAAATCTAGGTTGACATATATCTGTCGACATAAGTAGTATGTAACACCAATCAAAAGTGGAAAACCCTACCACAGAATGATATAATGGTCCACTTAAAGAAAACAGAAACAAAATTATAAAAGAACTGTGAATCGGAAGAATCATACAGAATATGAGGGACAAATGATGACATTTTGTAAATAAAGTATTCAATTTATGGTCCTTATATTTTGTGTTGAAATATGTTTGCTTGTCCCCACCACTTTCCTCGTTTACAAAAATATCAATCGGGATTCTACCTTGTATGGTACATTGACAATCGACTATCCATTTGTCCTATATTTGCGTTGCCAATTTAATTATTTCATAATAAATTTCATACATATAAATACCATTTTCATTTCGCTTTGATAATGCTTGAGTTTCAGCCGAACATTAGCAATAAAATAGAAAGCGGAGAAATAAAAACATAACTAAACAAGCTAATAAACTATTTAATAAAAATTCATTATTACATTAACGTACCATTTGTCCACATGAATATTTTTCTAGATTTTGTTTACGATTATCTAAACAAACATTGTAATCCAATCGGTTTTGTTGCTGTTGTGATTGTAATCTTAGTTTCTCACTTTCATATCCTAAATCATGTGGTATGAAACTTGATTTTATAAGATCTTTATTTGATAAATCAGATTCAGGATAATTCAAAGATGAAGATGATGATATTGATGCAACAGCTGAAGAATAATATGAATTGGTCATGTGTTTCGTATCTTCTGACATAATGTGCATATTATTTGGCATCAGTATATTACTTACAGGTGGTAATATTGTATTACTTCTTGAAACATTTTGATTTGGAACATCATTCATTTGTATCAAGCTAAATTCATCACTTCTTAGCTTAGCTGATTGAAACATCTGAAGTTGATTATTTTCACTAACAGTAGAAATGGGTGATTTTTGCATTAAAGTATCTGTTTCACAAACTGATAATAGTTTTCGTGTAATTAAATGATTTTCTTCTGTACGTGGAAATGAATCATACTGTGTAGGACTATTTAAAGTTGGAGAGGTTGTTGACATAGATTGACAAAATGGTTGAGAGAAAATCATGATTTGAAGGTTTCTTAGAATTTACTTAACAACTAAAATATGTTCCATATTAAAAGTGGATTAAACTATTATTATTAGTCTTGTATTTCTTCTCATATTTCTTAGGAAAAAAATATAAATATATCAGGAACCCCAGCTTTTATGTTGAATTCAATGACATAAATGTATTAGTTTAAACGAAGGATTCGGGGCATAGTTTATTAGATTTTATGATGTGGAAACCCACTCCCAATAGACCTTGAAAAATTTGAGCTGACTTTATCTATTCTCAAAATTCGTGATCATTCATCTTGGATAAACATTTCTCTTATAAGGTAAACTATTAAGCCTTAGATATATTTTACTAACAAATAAGAGGGTATAATATTTCTATAGGATAGTCAAGAATATTGGGCCTCTAGAAAGTTTTTTTTGTTTACCCATAATGTGTTCTTGTAGACATGCATTCATGCAAAGACAACACATATAGATGTATACAGTAATAGTAAGAATGCCTATTTACATAAGCACACTAATAAAGCATACATACAAATAATTTTTCTACCCCACCCGATTAGTTCTTTTCCTTTCTACTCATCTGACATTTTATTTATCTGCATGCATTGAGTTCACAATATTTATTCTGAGTAAAACGCAACAAATTTTTAGGAAAAATATCAAGTATAACCTAGTTGTTTACACATCCTGTATTATTTGTTTAAATACAAATATAAACATTTTAAAGGTTTGAAGAGATTTTAAACGGCTGTTTGAAAAAGGGTACACTCAATTTTGTTGAATATTGAATCAGTATTCATTTAAATCCTGTTACTGAACACAGTTTTCTTTGCAATGTAAAGCACTATGAAGAAATAACTTGGAATACAAACTCTATTCTACACAATTTTGTACATTTAACTCATATACTACTTAAGTTTTCTAAATTCCTAGGCTTCAGTTAAAGTCAGATTTCCAGTACTGATATTTATATGTGATGTATAAACAAATATTCAACTTTCTTCATCTTATTCATCATAAGATAAATTAAATACCTGATATTAGTAGTAAAACAACTATCCTTTTAAATAAAACTATTTTAAGTTATGAAGACTATTATAGCCTTTGTTGAAAGAATGCCATGTAACATACACGTCAATATAGCTTTATACTGAGTGTATCGGATGAATTTTATGACTGAAATAATCTTCTAGATAACAGTTGGTCATCTTGTAAAATATGATCACGTCAAAATGTAGTATTGTACAACAAAATAACGCGGTTTTTTTAAAAGTAAATCTGAACAATGAACCAATTAATATACTCATTATTTCACTTATATTTTATATTAAAATTTTACAGTGGTATTTGTGCGTGGTGACACATTTACAGGAACTTGTTAGCAGGTAATATCAGATCTTTGTTTTTTCCAAGTTTCAGACTCTACTGAATTATGCACTCACTGCTTAAGACCTAATTCAAGCTAAGACCTAGTGTCACATTTACCAGAATATATTTCAGTCGATCTGCAATCTGACTGCCCATACTTCTCAAAGTTATGTAATTCACTCGACATCTTGACTATCATTTAATATCACTGATAGCTAATCGCATCCAGATCTACGGAAATAGCCGCTAATAGTTTCCTCGATTTAAATGGTTCTCTAACTAAAATTAAGACGGAATCGAAACTATCTTCAGAGTTGGTGGATAAGATTTGTAGCTCAGGTGGGTGATTTTGATGTAGGTTTGTTCTCCAAAGTTTGTACTGATGATGTCGTTCAGAAGGACGATGAAAGCCCCACGACCAAACCATCCAGCTCAGAGAACAAACCTGCATCAATATCTTCAGAGTAAATAAGTCCCTACAAACTTCATAACTAACCAGAAATTTGTTTACAGCTCTGATAGTTTTAAATTGATCATTTTACTCACAGAAGTGCACTAAAAACTTAAGTTCTCAAGAAAACAATACTTTGTGACGACAGGTCTACTTTCAAAGAGCTACATTTGGTAAAACTTATACACCCATGTACGATAAATGTTCTCAGTGACTTTGAAGTATTAGATTTACGCCCATTTGTTTCTAGTTTTCCTGTATTGTCAAGAAACAATGTTTGTCACCTCAAAATCTGTTGGGGTAGTTCGTAACTGAGAAGATTTAAGTGTTCTATCTAGCTAATACTTAATGCAATTTGTTCGTTGTAAAAAAGACAATAGGCATCTTTTCATATTTTGATCATTTCAGGTTATTTAATAGCTCGAAACCATGTATAGTAAACAAGTTCCCGAATTACGATGATACACAAAGAACAAGAAACACTAATCCTAGAAGTGTAACAGTACATGAATTGGAGAAATAACCTTCATCATCTACCTGAAAAACTAGGTCTAATGAAAAACAATTTTCTTATGCTTTACCAAATAGTTTGTCCGAAAGCAGGTCATTTATTATTATAGAAAGTTAGCGTCAATGATTTTCGAGCTGATTAGTTCACTAGTCATTTAGCATACGTAGTGTGTCATTTCATCCATAATCAAAACAAAAATTGTTACACTCCTCAATACTCAATGAATAATTGACATGCTTGATTCACTAAACTTAGTGAATTTTTCACGTCTAAACTAGCTACAAAAAGAAAATAATGTAGCTTCCATTGATAATGTAAATAGAACGTTAATCATATATCATCCAGGTTTCAAATACTGATCATTCACAAAATATTCAAGGATACTTAGTAATTTTCACAAAGTTCCAGACATTTTGAGATGTAAAATTCTTATTTTAATTGATTGAAGTCGTAGCACATTGTGATAACTTCTAATTGTCAAGAGACAATCCAAAAAGTAGCCTTGCGTTTCGCATGCCAATAAATGAGAATATGAACTTTTATTTTTAAGGACAATTGATATGACTTGTTTCTTGATTAACAATAATCTATCTTAGAAGTCCGAAATCGGGTCATAGAAGGGAAAATAATTAATTCTATATTTTGAAATGGAGATGTGCTACGAATTACGACAGAATGAAAGAAAGTAAATTAAAAAAGCAACATGGAAAGTTGAATCTACAGGCTTAAAAGCCATTCACAATTTATCAGATGGTCGTCGAAATGAGTTTAAAGGCATAATATTAGAAGACGTATTAAGCTTCAGATTGCATAACCATCCAATCATCACGCTGGAAATTGAAGTACAGATATTACTCGAAAAACGTTCCAAAATCAAGTCTCACCTGCATCACCAAAAAAACATCTCACACTCTAATAATACAAACATTTTTGTATCAAACCCTTCTAAAAAATACTCCCTAGCTCTTCGATCCTTGAAAAGGATATAATAAAAGATGATAAAATGAACAAAACGTCAGTCATGAACGCAACATATTATGATGACATGGTTTGGACATCTCCCTATTAAACTAAATGATAGGATTCCATATAACTGGCTCTAGATGTATAAGGACAAAATAAGTCAGAAACAGATCAACTTCTTGAGGATTTATACTCACTTTTAATTGTCTTCATGTGGTCCGAACTACATTAAATTGTTAAAAATTTATTGACTATGTTATCCCACTGAGACAATGAATCTCACAAACATCTCAACTCGTGAGATATCCGAATAACGTACTGGAATACATTGAACAGTGCTTTCAGAGTTAGCATATACGTCAGATATATCATGATATATCACAAATACATTAAACAGAACTCTTCCTCAACACATTAATAAACTTTCTGTTCACAGCAAATTTACTTTTTAAAATAAAAATAAACCATATGAGCTATTAATTTAGACAATTTAGTTAAAACAAATTTAAATGAATCTCTCAATCTGACCCTCTACTTTAAATCAATATATCTATTCGATATTAAGCTATCTCTTACTCAAAAGAGTTCTGAACGTCTTACGAAGTAACTAGACAAACAAGAGTACAACAGAAGGTGATCAGTTTTTCATTAGTTCATTAATTTAACATGAGCATTGGTGAAAATAAAGTGCAATGACATGTTATTAAATGAAAAATCATAGAGAATGTTGTGGATTAGGACTGTAGTGCTATCTTACCATAAAACTACGATAGCATAACAAGAAATAATCGTAAACAACAAAGAATGAAAGCTTTGTATAAAATAATCCACATGCTTTTATCACTTTAATTAGAATTAAGAACAAAACAGAACTTTGTTTACAAAGTAGATTTTATTGATTAGAATATATTTTGTCTTATTAAACCTTCTCAGGAATTTCTGACTCAGTGAATACAGTGATCTTGAGTGCTGTTAGAGGTATGAGGGTAGTTATCACTTCCGTGGGTGGAAGGGTTCTTCTAGAGGTATCTGAAATAGAAAGTGGATTAGAATTGGTCTTAATGACCTGAGAGCGTGACCGTAACGCCCAAGAGACAACTGCTTGAGGTCGGTCACATAAGACCTTCTTGTGAGTAATTTTCGTGTTAAATCCATACATGTTGAGACCTTACCGCCGGAGATGGAAATCCGTGGGATAAGACGAGGTGTGTATTTTTAGGGTCGAACTTTTCTAACCCCACCCCTCCTTGTGGGAAGGCAGCATCACTGTTATGCAGGTTGTCTGAAGGAAACACCTTACTGCCGTCAAACCTCTATACCGTCAGCAGTACGACTTCGCCTTCGGACCTTGGGTTTGCTGCTTTTAGTCTTACCGTTCTTCAACCGACCTGTCTGGCATGGTAGGACCTTGAGGAACGATTGTCCCAACCAGTATAGCTCGATTGGTTCATCACAATAGGCAAGCCCGAGCACCGCGTCAAGGTAGCAGCAACGGTCAGGAATTCCTGGCTGGTACCTCGGAAAATATTCAAACTACACAAATAGATATAACAATTCTGCAGAATTTGGAGATCTACTAACCAAATCTGTAACAGTTAATGAATACAATATTCAACAATTATACAATCAGTATTTAAAGATATTCAAATAATTTATAAAAATAAAAAAACGTTTCTCTAATTTCTTTACTTTATTCTGGAACATAGGAAATCTTAATCACGAATACTTTGAACAAAGTGAAATATAAAATTTAATTTTTTTTCAACTAACTTGTTTTTATTAGAAGGGGTTTTTGTGAATCCACAAATTTTAATAGCTGAGATTATGAATCAATTGAAGCTAGACCAGTGCTTCCAGATTTTCCATGGTGGTCTCAATCAGTCAGTCAGTCAGCTACAACGTAGGACCAGGCGCATATATGCATCGGTCCAAGGTGCCATACCTCATTAGCACAACAAGATGAACACCACATTCATAGAAGTAGTTAATTTAATGGTGGTAATATATAGAAATGAGATTGCATATAAGGATATAGTACAGGAAGGAAGACAAATATGAAGCGATTTTAATCTGAAGGTTTAAGGGAAGATAAAGAGTGTATACACCTGCGCCATTGTGATCGATTCTGAGCCATGCCACACAGTCTCCAACCATTGGTTACGATAGTCGCAAGGACCCCAACCAAGTAGTCTGTATCTACCAACATGGCTCAGACTAGAAATTAGTGACTTCAAGCACTGATGTCACTTTTTGGTTTGGCCACCCCTAACTCTCTTCCAACCATCATGATCTAGGTTCAATTTATTCATCATTTCAACTATTAAAAAGTAACTTGTTTTTCTTTAAGAACAATTCCCGTAAATAATAATTCATCATTTTTACATATAATAAAAGTAATTTACTTGAACCTAATCTAACCTACATTATATTGGAAGAGTTTGACCTCAATTTTTTCTTTAAATTTTTTTTAATAGTACTATTAAATTTCCTTTTTTTTAATAAATTTACTCAACTTAACATCTTTCTATTAGCAAATTAACCCTCTTTAATTTAAAACAAACAAGTAAACAAGCAAACTTTGTATTTTTCTTTAAGGTTATACAAGTAAATTTCTATTGTTCTACATACAAAATTATTTACCTGTTTCTTTCTATTTACTTATGTATTTCCTAAAACTTTCGGATGTAAAACTTGAGAAAAAAAATTATTGTCAATCAACAATTTTGTAGGACATTGTGTTTATTTAAGGTAATTATTTTCACGTTTTAGAATAGATGGATGAGTATCTAGTAAAGAATTCGAAGACTTATATTTTGTCCTATTCTGGACTCATTATTTGGAGGTACATTCATACCAGTGTTGATGTTCAGAGTAAGACTCGAATCTATTGCTCTTTATCTTAAAAGATAAGACGTTATCTAAAGAGTTAGTAAATACAGAAAACCACTAACTTGTTCAACGGTTTTGATGTTTGAATTATCATTCATATGTATTCCATCCTTCAGTTGATTTTCAAAATTGGATTTCGTTTAGTTTTTGTTGGCATACGTACAACACGAGTAAATCGCCTTGATATAGTCATTGTCATAAGTTGTTTTAGAATAGACCGACTGTAACCTCTAGTGAACGGGATAGCGATATATTAACAATCCGCTTAGGATTCACATTTTCAATGTCCCTGTCAAAAACTACTACCTATTAATCAGACTTTAGAAAACTGTTAAGATTCATAACTTTTATGGAAAGTAAACAAACTTTACTCTTCTCCAGTCGGTCAGTTAGTCACAACGTAGAACTTCGTACGTACGTACATCAGTTCGAGTTGCCATACCACATTAGCACAGAGATGCAGTTGTCGATTCAAATCCCATAGTGGTAGAAGTAGTAAGAGTATAAGCATTATGTGAAAGATTACGGTTTGAAGATGTTATTGAAGGAGTATAATACAGTGAAATAAATTTGGGAAGAGAAAAAGGATAGGGACATGCTCTTCTCCACCATAATAAAATCTGGTTACTGGTTAAACACCACCCGACCTTCAGTTTACGGGCCACTAGTTCCATATTATAATGGTAACCACAGATCCCAGAAATAAATTATAACTGAATAGTTAAAATAAGCTAAAACGTTTAAAAGGCGAGAAAATTAACTGATTTAACTAGAGCGTCACTCGCAAACTTAGTGCAAAACAACTATTGTTTACGTCCTGTATTGCTTCTAAGTCGTTGAAAATAGGATCTGACTCTATTAAACCACAAGGGGGTTTCGTGGAGATTTTTGTAATTTTATAGATGAGATCATGAGTCAATTGAAGCTAGACCACCATGGAAAACCTGGAAGCGCTAGACGGCCGTTTCTTCCTATTGTGGGACTCCTCAGCAGTGCGCATCCACGATCCCGCCTCGCGAGAAACCACTTTGTTCATTAAACGATATATTTATAATAATTCGCTTTATTGATAACGTGAATGACCTCTAGGTTAAAAGTTTATAGATAATATATATTGTCAGTATGAAGCAAAGATTGTTGAATTTCAGTCAAATCGAGAGCCGGTCTGAGTTACGCATTCTTCAAAAACCTGGAAACTCTGGACGATTATTTCATCCTTGCATGAGACTCCTCAGCAGTAGTCACAGACGACGCTGAAAGTGAAACTTTCGGCCTCTCTGGACCACTGATTGAAGACCTAGAGGTGTTACTGTTTAGAGTTTGACTGAACAAGTAACTCCCGATATTTTCTATTACAAAACTGTCGAGAAACTTGTTTTAAAAACTGTTTAACCAACGTGCAGACATTTTTGCCAAGACTACAAAATTTGTCACTTTGCATTGCTTAATACGAAATTTCGCAGTGGTTTTTACTACTCATATAATATAATCCATGACTTTGGTAAGGATTGTGTGAAAAGCTATTCACTTCCTTTTCAAAGCATTAGATACATCGAAAATGACACGACAGATTCGAATTTCCTTTGTCATTTATTTAAATTACGAGCATATTCAGTCCATGATATTAATTCATACAAAGAATTCATATAGCTGAAATGTGTTCTTGATTTTATAACTCAATAGCTATTTTTCGTTTACTAGTTACACTTCGTAACTTCAGAAGGCGAAAGTACTGTAACACATAAATATTTAAAAAAATAAAAATTTCTATGGCATTACAATAATGTGAAGAAGAAATATGGTAATGGAGTTGATCATTTACTGTTGGTCATGTAAAACAATCATGTTTATATTCATAACCAACGTTTAGAACAGTCAACTTGTCCCCTTATTTCATATTCAACTGAGTAAAGATAAATTAGTTATAAAAACTAATTCAGTATAATAATGATAGTATCTTGAATTCTGAAGTTTATGAATAGTATATGACATGATTTGATGACAGTCATTTAACAACAACAACAAAAATGATTGATCTGGGTTTTTATTTAGTATAATACATAATGATCTCTTTTCATTTTCGATTACTTACAAGTAGATTTTTGTTGAAAGAAAAACAGATACGAATAAATGAATTAAAATATTTAGCATAAATTGGATATACCTCAAAGCATTCCTGATTGCTTGCTGGTATACATTACTTACCTATGAAATGTGAATTACCTTATACTTCAATATAATGTTATTCATGGTCATTTTAATGTGACATTATAAAATAACTTATTTTTTAAAATCATAATAACAGTATTATAAGCAAAGATGGATAGTGGCTAGCAGTGGAATCCAGGACGCGAGTTCCTTCCTATTTGGGTCTCGTCGGCTGGATATACCTGCATCTCAGAGTTGATGTTCACTCTGAGACTCGAGCCCAGTAACTTTCGCTTCAAACGCCATCATGTTATCCACTCAGCTACCTACTGAGTCCTGATATCCACTTACTTGTGCAATGGGATGAAGTTTAAATTCCCTTAGTATTGTTTGCTTGAATCCTCCCCATTGATGCATACGACTGCCACCTGGTCCCCCCCTGCTAACCACTATCCATCTTGGCCAATCCCCGCAGCGCCAAAACCCCCCTTCGAGGCCCTACCCCCCCCCCCCCCCATATACCCAATCCCACCCTCACGCGGGTGAAGCCCTCCCCCCCCATCCC